>NC_079199.1:14723984-15023984 GCF_029499605.1 Hyla sarda
CATAGAGTTTGCCAAAATCTTGTTTTTTCCAGGTAGTAAAGGTGCTGCCTTGTGGTCACATGGGACAATTTATGGCCAAGTTGCTTCTCACCTTCCTTCTTGAGCTCTCGCTCTGCTAGGAGGAGGTCCAGGACTTCTCTGTATCTCCTGGAACAGGTCTCTGCAGGGTTTGAATGTTCTGAACACCTCAGAGGACAACCCGAGAAGCTTCCAATACATACTGCCATCCCCTAAAACAGGTCTCTCCAGGGTTTGAATCTTCTGAACATCTCAGAGGATAACCTGAGAAGCTTCCACTACATATTATCCCCCCCCCCCAAACAGGTCTCTATACAGCTGAAATCTTCTAAACACCTGAGAGTACATACTTCTATTCCCCCAGAACAGGTCTCTCCAGGGCTCCAAACCTCAGAGGACAACCTGAGAAGCTCCCAGTACATACCTCAATGCCCTAGAACAGGTCTCTCCAGGGTCTGAATCTCCTGCACATCTCAGAGGACAACTCAAGAAGCTTCCAGTACATACTTCCATTCCCTAAAGAATGTCTCACCAGGGCTCGAATCTTCTAAACACCTTAAAGGACAACCTGAGAAGCTCCTAGTACATATTTTATTCCCCCCCCCCCCCAGAACAGGTCTTTCCAGGGTTTGAATCCTCTGAACATCTCAGAGGACAACATGAGAAGCTTCCAGTACGTACTTCCATTCCCTAAAGAATGTCTCACCAGGGCTCGAATCTTCCAAACACCCTAGAGGACAACCTGAGAAGCTCCTAGTACATATTATATCCCCCCCCCCCCCCGAACAGGACTTTCCAGGGTTTGAATCTTCTGAACATCTCAGAGGACAACTCAAGAAGCTTCCAGTACATATTATCCCCCCCCCCCAAACAGGTCTCTATAGAGCTGAAATCTTCCAAACACCTGAGAGTACATGCATCTATTCCCCCAGAACAGGTCTCTCTAGGGCTCCAATCTTCTGAACACCTCAGAGGACAACCTAAGAAGCTCCCAGTACATACCTCAATGCCCTAGAACAGGTCTCTCCAGGGTCTGAATCTCCTGCACATCTCAGAGGACAACTCAAGAAGCTTCCAGTACATACTTCCATTCCTTAAAGAATGTCTCACCAGGGCTCGAATCTTCTAAACACCTTAGAGGACAACCTGAGAAGCTCCTAGTACATATTTTATCCCCCCCCCCCCCCCAGAACAGGTCTTTCCAGGGTTTGAATCTTCTGAACATCTCAGAGGACAACATGAGAAGCTTCCAGTACGTACTTCCATTCCCTAAAGAATGTCTCACCAGGGCTCGAATCTTCCAAACACCCTAAAGGACAACCTGAGAAGCTCCTAGTACATATTATATCCCCCCCCCCCCCCGAACAGGACTCTCCAGGGTTTGAATCTTCTGAACATCTCAGAGGAAAACTCAAGAAGCTTCCAGTACATACTTCCATTCCCTAAAGAATGTCTCACCGGGGCTCAAATCTTCTAAACACCCTAGAGGACAACCTGAGAAGCTCTTAGTACATATTATATCCCCCCCCCCCCCCCCAGAACACGACTCTCCAGGGTTTGAATCTTCTGAACATCTCAGAGGATAACCTGAGAAGCTTCCAGTACATATTATCCCCCCCCCCCAAACAGGTCTCTATAGAGCTGAAATCTTCCAAACACCTGAGAGTACATGCATCTATTCCCCCAGAACAGGTCTCTCTAGGGCTCCAATCTTCTGAACACCTCAGAGGACAACCTAAGAAGCTCCCAGTACATACCTCAATGCCCTAGAACAGGTCTCTCCAGGGTCTGAATCTCCTGCACATCTCAGAGGACAACATGAGAAGCTTCCAGTACATACTTCCATTCCTTAAAGAATGTCTCACCAGGGCTCGAATCTTCTAAACACCCTAGAGGACAACCTGAGAAGCTCCTAGTATATATTATATCCCCGCTCCCAGAACACGACTCTCCTGGGTTTGAATCTTCTGAACATCTCAAATTTCAATCCGTATACGGTTTGAAAAATGGTGTCCGGTTGCATCTGTTTTTTAAGAAAACAACTTATATGTTTTTAACTTTTCACTCCATTTTGAATAAAGTTTCACTTGTTTGATTGAAATTCCAAGAAAAAAAAACTGTGCAAAGTCAGAAACCGTATGGTGCAAACCAGATGGAACCGTACGCACATAAGTATGTGTACTGTTCCCATTGACTCCCATATAAAAAAAATTAAAAAAACGTATACGATTTAATAGGGTTTTTCACCCAGACCAAAAAACATGGTAGACTACGGTTTTGGGTACGGGCAAAATGGACTAAACCGGATGATGCTTTGACATCCGTATGGATTTTAACTTGAACCCGTATACGGGAACTGTATAGCATGCACCCTTAGAACAGGTCTCCCCAGGGCTCGAATCTTCTAAACAACCCAGAGGACAACATAGAAACTCACAGTACATATTCCATTCTCTAGAACAGGTCTCTCTAGGGCAGTGGTCTCCAACCTGCGGACCTCCAGATATTGCAAAACTACAACTCCCAGCACGCCCGGACAGCCACCGGCTGTCCGGGCATGCTGGGAGTTGCAGTTTTGCAAAATCTGGAGGTCTGCAGGTTGAAGACCACTGCTCTAGGGCTTAAAGGGGTTATCTAGGAATTTTTATATATATATATATATATATATATATATATTTATCACCTGGCCCCAGAAAGTTAAACAGATTTGTAAATTACTTCTATTAAAAAATCTTAATCCTTTCAGTACTTATGAGAAGCTAAAGTAGAGTTGTTCTTTTCTGTCTAAGTGCTCTCTGATGACACCTGCCTCGGGAACTGTCCAGAGTAGAAGCAAATCCCCATAGCAAACCTCTTCCACTCTATGCAGTTCCCGAGACAAGCAGAGATATCAGCAGAGAGCACTGTTGCCAGACAGAAAAGAACAACTCAACTTCAGCAGCTGATAATTATTGCAAGGTTTAAGATTTTTTAATAGAAGTAATTTACAAATTATTTTAACTTTCTGGATCCAGGTGATATATATACATATATATATATATATATATATATATATATATATAAAAGTTTTTTCCTGGAATACCCCTTTAAATCTTCTGAACACCTCAGAGGACAATGCAAGAAGCTTCCAGTACATACTTCCATGCCCTAAAACAGGTCTCTCCAGGGCTCGAATCTTCTGAACACCTTAGAACAGTGTTTCTCAAGCGCGGTCCTCAAGTCCCCCCAACAGGTCATGTTTTCCGGATTTACTTGGTCCAGGTAATATAACTGGTGATGCCGGATTCACTGACCGTAATTATATCCCCTGAGGAAGACTAAGGAAATCCAGAAAACATGACCTGTTGGGGGGACTTGAGGACTGCGCTTGAGAAACACTGTCTAAGGCCGCATTCACATCTCGTTTTTGCAATACGGGTCCTGTATCCCGTTTCTGTACAAAAAACGTATGTCTCCAAACCGAACCGAAACGTATGAAACCGTATATGGTTTGAAAACGGATGTCCATTTGCATATGTTTTAATACGTTTTCCTTGAAAAAAACGGATACGGTTTTATGTTTGTCAACATTTTAAATAAAGTTTTTTTTTTTTTATTGAATTTCCCCAAAAAATTCCAAAAAATAAAAATGAAAAACAGCATTGTGGAAACTGGATGTAACTGTACACACATACGGTTCATTACGGTTACCTTAGAACGCCATTTTAAAATAACCGTATACAGGCTGGATACGGTTTTTGACCGGGACACAAAACCGTAGTAGACTACAGTTTGATGTTTAACTTTCTGGAGCCAGTTGATATGAAAAAAATGTATTGTTTTTCACTGTAATACCCCTTTAAGGACCTTCAGACACCAGGGTAAAGGGTGCAGCTGCTACTTCTGCACCCCTATAGCTAATAGATGATGTTGTTTCTAAGTCATTTGAAGCTGCTATTTGCAATAATGAGCAGTAGGGGGCAGCAGAGCTCCATCATCTATCTCTGTAGATCACATTACCGATCCCTAATGCTATTATAATAAACCCCCATGTCGTCTTCCCTCTTAAGCAGAAAATACACATACTTTATATTTTGCTTCAAATGAAATGAGTTTTGGCTCAGGACTCCAGAGGCCCCGGTGAAAGTTACTTCTGTATTCTATTTTTCAGGATTCTTAAGGCCCCGGACTTCACGTCTCTGATGATTTCATCTACCTGATCATGTATAATAGATTGTATTTAGTAATAGGATTTGTTATCTCTCCATTCGCACAGCAAAATTACATTTTGCAGGTATTGTGGATCGTGTCAATCTTGCCTGCAGCGCCCCTGCAGGATAGGAAAGGCATAGCGAGTCCAATCATGTACTAGAACAGTGGTCTCCAAACTGTGAGTGTCCATATGTTGCAAAACTACAACTCCCAGCATGCCCGGACAGCCAACTGCCTGGCCTCGCACGCCGGTCCTGCCGTCCGGCCTAAATTTCTTTTCGGTCCCAGATCTCGGCGGTGTAGAATAGCACGGTAGGTCCGGCGATCTTCCTATACTCCTCCTCCCTGGATAACACATGCACTTCTAAACAGGGAGGGGGAGACCCCGGAGTAGCCTGCCGTGCTATTAGCCGCTCATCTATGCGCGCTCCCGACGGGAGCACAGATAGATGAGGTAAGGGTGGAAGTCGGACCACAGCAGGCATCAGTGATGTTGTGCCTGCTGGGAAAGTCTGTTTGATGAGTGAGCACAATACCAGGTAGGCAAAAAGTAATTTCTAAGTTAGTAAGAAAAAAAATGTAAAAGCATTGAGAGGGTTAGGGATAGATAGGCAATAGGTGGGGACAGAAAAAAATTAGACGGTGGGAGCTACACTTTAAAGGAAATCTGCAGCAAAAACAACTTATCCCACAGGATAGGGAATAAGTGTTTGATCGTTTGATACCAGGGTGGGGGTAGGGAGGATCATACTGGGGAGGGGGTAGTGGAGATCATACCGGGGAGGGGGTAGAGAAGATCATACTGGGGAGATCATACCGGGGAGGGGGTAGTGGAGATCATACCGGCGAGGGGGGAGAGGGGGGATCATACCGGGGAGGGGGTAGGGAGGATCATACTAGGAAAGGGGTAGGGGGGATCATACTGGGGAGAAGGTAGGGGGATTATACCAGGGAGGGAAAAGGGGGGATCATGATACCGTGGTCGGGGTAGGAGGATCATACTGGGAAGGGGGTAGGGAGGATCATACCAGCGAGGGGGTAGGGGAGATCATACTGGGGAGGGGGAGAGGGGATCATGCCGGGGAGATTATGCCGGGGAGGGAGTAGTGGAGATCATACTGGGGAGGGGGAGATCATGCCGGGGAGGGGGTAGAGGAGATCATACTGGGGAGGTTGTAGGGGAGATCATATTGGGGAGGGGGTAGGAAGGATCATACCGGGGAGATTATGCCAGGAAGGAGGTAGTGGAGATCATCCTGGGGGGGGGGATCATACCGGGGAGGGGGGTAGGGGGGATCATACTGGGGAGGGGGGTAGGGGGGATCATCCCGGGGAGGGGAGAGAGGGGGATCATACTACGGAGCAAACATGAAGCTGATGAATCATTGTGAACATGAAACAATCTCCCAATTATTTATGCAAATTGAACCATAGTTCATAAAAAAATGTGAACTTTGCAAAGCGAATGACAGGCGAAGGGCGCTTTGAATTGCGGAGCCTTTCGAGGCTGCGGGGGTTGGGGCTGTTTGATGCCTCCTTGAGGCTTTTCCCGCCTGTGACGCCGCCGTCATACTCCATGAATGAGATTTTACCTTTATATCTCAGATGAGAACATTAGACGTGACCTCCGAATCACCTACAATTACACGACTTTAATAAATATCACTGTCGGAAGGTTCTGACAAGTGTCTTCTGCTCCGGAGTCCCCGCTGAGCTGAGGGGGAGGGGGACATGAACCTGTCTCATCAGTCTCAGGCTTCTTATTACTAAATATTGGGATAACTGTCTGAATAGTCGCCCCTGTGAAATATAGAGATTTAAAGGGCTTTGCTGCTTTTTAGTTACAATGAAAACAACCAAAACAAGGGTGCGGGGCGACCAAAGGTGCCTCTGCTCAGTATGATGTATGTCATTGACCTTGTAATGTTCACTCTTAACCCCTTCCAGACATAACACCTTTTTGGCGACAGCTCTCTGGGTCAGTATAATGATAGTGTTCCCAAACTTACTGTATATAGTTGTTGATATATTTTACTATTAAGGGTAGGGTCACACACGCCGTATTTTCCTGCGTATTTGCTGCTGCATATTTTCTACCCATTAAAGTCAATGTGTGGCAAAATAGGCAGCTGATTTTGCTACACGTTGACTTCAATAGGTAGGAAAATATGCAGCAAAATACGGCATGTGTGACCCTACTCTGAGGTCATGTTCACATGTCAGAATTTCCGTGCCAGATTCCGCATTGGAACTCTGCATGTAGATTTTGCTGCAGCAGAGTCCCGTTGAAGTCAGTGGGATTCTGCTGCGCTGTGTACATGGCAGAATTTCTGTGTCACATGGTTCTGGCACAGAAATTCTGTTTTCTGTGTCCACAGAAACAATGAACATGTTCATTCTTTCTGCGGACACCACACGCAATGCATGGCTGTCCTAGATATGTCCTATTTAATGCGGGGAAACTGCCGCTTATCTAATGTGGGGAAACTGCTGCCTATGTAATGTTAGGAAACTGCTGCCTATCTAATGTGGGGAAACTGCCGCCTATCTAATGTGGGGAAACTGCCGCCTATCTAATGTGGGGAAACTGCCGCCTATCTAATGTGGGGAAACTGCCGCCTATCTAATGTGGGGAAACTGCCGCCTATCTAATATGGGGGAAACTGCCGCCCTATCTAATGTGGGGAAACTGCCGCCTATCTAATATGGGGAAACTGCCGCCTATCTAATGTGGGGAAACTGCCGCCTATCTAATATGGGGAAACTGCCGCCTATCTAATATGGGGGAAACTGCCGCCCTATCTAATGTGGGGAAACTGCCGCCTATCTAATGTGGGGAAACTGCCGCCTATCTAATGTGGGGAAACTGCCACCTATCTAATGTGGGGAAACTGCCGCCTATCTAATGTGGGGAAACTGCTGCCTATCTAATGTGGGGAAACTGACGCCTATCTAATATGGGGAAACTGCCGCCTATCTAATGTGGGGAAACTGCCGCCTATCTAATGTGGGGAAACTGCCGCCTATCTAATATGGGGGAACTGCCGCCCTATCTAATGTGGGGAAACTGCCGCCTATCTAATGTGGGGAAACTGCTGCCTATCTAATGTGGGGAAACTGCCACCTATCTAATGTGGGGAAACTGACGCCTATCTAATGTGGGGAAACTGCTGCCTATCTAATGTGGGGAAACTGACGCCTATCTAATGTGGGGAAACTGCTGCCTATCTAATGTGGGGGGGGGGGCTGCCACCTATCTAATGTGGGGACCTGCTGCCTATCTAATGTGGGGAAACTGCTGCCTATCTAATGTGGGGGCTGCCGCCTATCTAATGAGGGGGAACAGACGCCTATCTAATGTGGGGAAACTGCTTCCTATCTAATGGGGGAGGGGCTGCCGCCTATCTAATGTGGGGGACCTGCTGCCTTTCTAATGGGGGGGGACTGCCACCTATCTAATGTGGTGGAACTACCGCCTACTACGTTCCTGCCCAGCTAATATGGGTACTAACTGCCAAGCTAATATGGGGGATATTTACATAGGTTATATAGGGGTTTTCATACAGTGGACGGCTATTTGGTGGATTTACCTACAGGGTCAACTCTCTCCGGAGGGGCCTTACGTACTCTGGTTACCTATTATTACGGTTTGGGGTAATTAAAGGTCTTGGAAAAATGAGGAGCCTGAAATATTTTTTCCGACAGGTTCTGTAGAGAGGAGTCGTAGCCAGAAGAAATCATCATGACGCAAGAAAAAGGAAAGTTACCGGTTCCAGTCAGAGAAGACGTCACCTGATGTAACTATAAGTAATCCCATTTATGGTCTATTGTGGTAATGATGGGGGTTGTTGTCAGTCACCTGATATAACTGTATGTAATCTCCTATATGGTCTGTAGTGTAATGATGGGGGTTGTTGTCAGTCACCTGATATAACTGTATGTAATCTCTTATATGGTCTATAGTGGTAATGATGGGGGTTGTTGTCTGATATAACTGTATGTAATCTCCTATATGGTCTGTAGTGGTAATGATGGGGGTTGTTGTCTGATGTAACTATAAGTAATCCCATTTATGGTCTATTGTGATAATGATGGGGGTTGTTGTCAGTCACCTGATATAACTGTATGTAATCTCTTATATGGTCTGTAGTGGTAATGATGGGGGTTGTTGGTCTCCTGATATAACTGTATGTAATCTCTTATATGGTCTGTAGTGTTAACAATGGGGGTTGTTGTCAGTCACCTGATATAACTGTATGTAATCTCTTATATGGTCTGTAGTGGTAATGATGGGGGTTGTTGTCTGATATAACTGTATGTAATCTCCTATATGGTCTGTAATGGTAATGATGGGGGTTGTTGTCTGATATAACTGTATGTAATCTGGTCTGTATGGTTCTAACTTTTAAATTTTTTTGACTTTTTTTAAAATCTTTTTGTATTCTACAGCAAAATTAGGGACAGGCCTTATATCTGTAAGCCATGACGGGGGCTTCATACACAGCGCCGCCGCATGTTTCTCCATCACAACTGAACGTAGAAAAGAAGGAAGACAATGAAGATGCATGAGTGTGATCTGCACCTGTCACATCACATCAGGGGCCCGAAACACAATGTGACTGATAGAATGAAGAGTAAAGGGGGAGGGGGGGTCCCATGTGCCAGACGGAGGGGCGCGAATGCTGAGCGCGGGTCAGGATGGAATAGAATAATAGAATAAACACATGGAGGGGAAGTTATCAAAATCTGTGTAAGGTAGAGCTGTATATACCCCTTATTGCGGCTATCCCCCATGTTGCTACGCTCAATTTACTAAGCGTGCGCCCCCTTAGAGATCACCTCATCTCTTCTATGTTGCGTGCTAAAGAGGAACACACGTTTACAATTCTCTGATTCTTTCTGGCACTTAGGCACTTGTCCTCCGCGGTGGTGTATATTTGCGCTAGAAAAGGGCTTTTGCGCATTTTTTTGTGTGGTAAAAATCAAAAGGACGCAGTTAATAAATCCAAGTCTACAGGAGGAATTGCTCTACGGTGAACATGAACGTAGACATCGCTATGAAGAATTCTATCAAACTCGGCGCACGAAAAAAGCTCAAGGAGATGCATTGCAAAACATTGTGCGCACAAATGTACTCCGAAAAAAACTCCATATCCTATGATAAATCTCCCCCATGCTGCCTAACAGTGGACCGGCCCATTGCGCACAGCAGAGTCTATAGAGCAGTGTTTCCATAGCAGGGTCCCTCCAGACTGTGGCTGTCTGTGCATGCTGGGAGTTGTAGTTTTGCAACAACCGGAGACACTGCTATAGAGGTATATAGAACTATATAGCCATCTGGTTCTCAGAGATTTTACAACTAACAGGTTGTAATGGGCAACTTTTCCTCTGGACAGGTTTTGATGAATCTCCCCCACAGGTGTGAACACCGCCTTATTCCCTGGGTGTCTTGTCACCATTGTTGTGATGTCCGTCTCTTGGTTTATTCTTATACTCTTGTGGAATCGGCCTAAAGCTGCTTCTGTATTATAGGACTCCAGGTCACGTGACCGGGTACAGCGCCATTAGCCCTAATGTTGGCATCGTATATAGGAGTTCTGTAGTGAAACATATCCTACTGAAAGGATAGAAAATATAGTTCGGGGGTGGGGGTCCGACCACTAGGACCCCCCGCGCGCGTAGTGTTGCTCGCGAATATTCGCAATGCAAATTTTTTTTTGCAAATTCTTTTTTTTTTTTTTTTCCCAGTACCCATCACAGTGATCATCCCTTTCTGCTTCCAGCTTGTGTGGTGTAAAGAGGACTCTAATACTACTGTGCGAGACTGGTGTGCGAATTTTCGCTTATGCTAATTTTGTATATGCTAATTTTCGCATACGCGTATTTTCGCATATGCAAAAATTAAGAGAATATTACGAATATGCGAATATTCGCGAATATATGACGAATATTTGTACATATATTCGCGAATTCGAATATGGCCTATGTGTTGAGCGGCATAGGCCAAATTCGAATTCGCGATATTTCGCGTATATACGGACAAATATTCGTCATATATTCGCAAAATTCGCATATTCGTAATATTCGCGTTATATGTTCGCATATGCCGGGGAAGAAAAAAAATCTACGTATGCGAAAATTTATATATGCGAAAATTAGCATATGCGAAAATTCGCGCACCAGTCTCACACAGTAGTATTAGAGCCTTCTTTACACCACACAAGCTGGAAGCAGAGAGGGATGATCACTGTGATGTGTACTGTGAAAAAAAAAAATACATTAAAAAAATACAAATATTCGTAATTACGAATATATAGTGCTATATTCGCGAATATTCGCTAATTCGGGAATATGTGATATTTGCGAATAAAATTCGCATTGCGAATATTCGCGAGCAACACTACGCGCGCGATCTCCTGAAGGAGCCCCGGCAGTCTACTGGAAGGGGGTGTGCCGACCCCACACAGAGCGGCAGCCGACACACCCTCTCCATGTATCCGATAGATATACATGGAGGGGGCGTTTTGGCTGTGGCTTCCTGTGAGGGTCGGTGAACCCCCTTCTAGCAAAATGCCGGGGCCCCGGAGATCGCGGGGGGTCCCAGCAGTTAGACCCCCTGCGATCTATAACTTATCCCCTATCCTTTGGCTAGGGGATAAGTTAGGTTTCACTATACTACTCCTTTAAAGGGTTACTCCCAGGGCTCAAGTCCTGCAGGAACTCATCCCATTATCAGGAGTCCAGGAGACCAGCCCTTAAAGGGGTACTCCGCCCCTAGACATCTTATCCCCTATTCAAAGTATAGGGGATAAGATATCAGATCGGGGGGATCCCCGCAATCTCGGCTGTGGCACCCCAGACATCCGGAGCACGGAGCGAGGATGACTGGTGATGCGGGGCAAAGGCTTGTGATGTCACGGTCATGGCCCCTCAATGCAAGTCTATGGGAGGGGGCGTCACGCCCCCTCCCATAGACTTGCATTGAGGGGTCATGACCGTGACGTCACGAGCCTCCGGTGCTGCACCCAATGCTCTAAACGAATGCCGGGTGCAGCAGGGAGAACATGGGAGTCCCCAGCATCGGGACCCCCGGGATCAGACATCTTATCCCCTATGCTTTGGATAGGGTATAAGATGTCTAGTACCCCTTTAACTGGAAATTTTGGGTGAGTTCCCAGACTTTTTTTTCCAGGACTTGACCCCTGGTTACTCCGCTCCCCAGCGTCCGGAACATTGAGTTCTGAACACTGTGTGCAGGCTTCCGCATTCACGCCCGCCCCCTCATGACATCACACCCTGTCATGTGACGTCACGTCCCGCCCCCTCAATGCAAGTCTATGGGAGGGGGTGTGACGGCCGTTGCGCCCCCTTCCCATAGACTTTCATTGAGGGGGCATGGCCGTGACGTCACTAGGGGGCGGGCGTGAACACGGAAGCCCGCACACAGCATTCGGAACTCAATGCTCCGGACGCTGGGGAGCGGAGTAACCATTAACCCATTGATGTACAAAGTACTGCGCCCATTGTCAGTAAACCAAAGACTCTAAGGCAGTGGTCTCAAACTGTGGCCCTCCAGATGTTGCAAAACTTCAACTCCCAGCATGCCCGGACAGCCAACGGCTGTCCGGGCATGCTAGGAGTTGAAGTTTTGCAACATCTGGAGGGCCACAGTTTGAGACCACTGCTTTAGATCAGTGGTCTCCAAACTGTGGACCTCCAAGATGTTGCTGTTGGCTGTCCGAGCATGCTGGGAATTGTAGTTTTGCAACATCTGGAGGGCCACATTTTGAGACCACTGCTCTGAGAGGATCTAGTTAATGTGGCCCCATCTCCCCTCTATGCAGCTTTTCTATATCCGCTTTCAGATGACTCACATCCCCCTGCGGCTCTGCATGTGTAACCCCCTTTGAGACAGAGGATCGGGGCTTGGGTATAAACCAATATAGCAAAAATAACACACAAACAAACCAAGAAAATGCGTCTGTAAATGCCATTAGCTTTGACTCCACTTGGCCGCGCATCAAGAACTGGTGACAGAAATCTAATGGGAATTTCCGGATACAGAGGTGAAGCTCCACAGGACCAAAAATAGATACAAGTTATGAACGCAACGATGCAACTCCGTCCTCAGGCGAAACACTGTCACCGGGTCCGATCATGGAGTCTAATCCTCATCATCAGCAAACCTGGAGTAACCCTGAAGGAAAGAAAGGATCGGGGGGAAAAAGACATAAACAATATAAATACATAAAGTATAACGTAAAGTTATAAAGCGCAGGAAAAGATTATTTTTCTCAATTATTTTTGCAATTTTTGGAACATGGAAAATTTTATTTGTCCCAATTCTTTTTGCTATTTTTGCAACATGGAAAAAATAATTTTTTACAAATATTTTTGCAATTTTTGGAACATGGAAAATTTTATTTTTCCCAATTATTTTTGGAACATGGAAAATATTGTTTTTCCCAATTATCTTAGCAATTTTTGTAAAATGGAAAAAATTAGTGTTCAATTTTTGTACCTTGGAAAATATTATTTTTCAGAATTATTTTGGCAATTTTTGCAACATGGAAAATATTATTTTTCACAATAATTTTGGCAATTTTGGTAACATGGAAAATATTATTATTCGCAATTATTTTTGCAATTTTTGGAATATGGAAAAATATAATTTTTTACGATTATTTTTACATTTTTGTAGCATGGAAAATATTATTTTTCACAATTATTTTTGCAATTTTTGAACATGGAACATATTATTTTTTTACGATTATTTTGTAAATTTTTGGAACATGCTAAATATTATTTTTCACAATTATTTTGGCAATTTTTGGAATATGGAAAATCTTATTTCTCATGATTATTTTTGCAATTTTGTAATTATTCACAATGATTTTGGCAATATTAATGAAAATACTATTTTCCACAATTATTTTGACAATTTCATAACATTAAAATCACAGGTCACAACTGTTTGCAACTTTGTTCCTTTGGCAACATACAGAGCTGTAGGAGGGCTCATTTTTTTTTTGCTGGATACTATCTACTTGGTGGCATACTTTAAAGGGTACTCCAAAAATCATACTGATAAGTAAATTTAAATTGTGAGCCCCAATTGGGACAGAAAACCAATTTAAGTGTACAGTGTACACCGCTGTGCAAAGGTTAACAAGTGCTGACAAGATGGGACCAGAGCTGTTTGCTAGTAGTACACACATAGTTTCTTCCTCCCTTACTTCTCTGGCCTTACTTCTCCCTTACTTCTTCTTCCTCCCTTACTTCACAACACATACGCCTCCCTGCTATGCCATGACATAGTGCTGGAGAAAGTGCATTACATAGGCTGGCACTGTGGACTGATGATGAAAGGGAAGGAACAGCACAGCAAAGAAATGGATACACAAGCTGAGATGCTATTCCTCATTCTTTTGGTAGAGTCTGGGGTCCGGAATTTCCACAGAGGAATGTCCGCTGCACAAAATTCTATAGTGTGAATGGTGCAGCAGAATCCCATTGAGAACAAGCAGTATTGTATAGCAGAATTCCACTTAAAATCTGCAGTATGAATGGGCCCTATAAAATACAGAAACAAATGCAGTTGCAGATTTAAGTGGAGTCGAATAAGATCAGATGCCACCATTGAGGGCACAACAACCTATGTGCAGGGAGTTTACTTAAGAAACCTTTGTGATGTGTGTAGCCATGCAGCTTTAACTGTGACTGTAAGTTCACAAAGAGACTAGAGTTCACAGAAGGGCCCTTGCACAGCTGGTTCCTCACCTCTGACCAAGAGTTTCTTCTTCTTGGAGCTGGAAACAGGACACTTGATGAACGATGCCCTCACAGCACGGACTGTAGACAACCCTTGGGCGGAATCCTTCCAAACTTCGCACAGTGCTATAACTTATATCTGTCATTGTTTTCCAACCTGGGGCTCTATAGATTTGGAAAAGCTACAACTCTCATCATGTCGTGACAACCTGCAGTTCTATACACCTGTGCACCCCAATCCAAGTCTCTCCTGGTGTTCCAAAACTACATCTCCTATCATTCCCTGATAGTCTGTGATTCTATACTCTGGCATTCCCCAACCTATGGCTGTCCAGCTGTTCCACAACTACAACTCTCATCATACCCTGACAGCCTGTGGTTCTATACCCCAGTGTTCCCTATATCTCAAAGCTCTCTTGGTTTTCCAAAACTACAATTCCAATCATACCCTGATAGTCTGTGGTTTTATACACCAGTGTTCCCCAACCTATGGTTCTCCAGCTAAACTACAACTACAAAACTACAACTCTCATCATGGCCTGACAGCCTGGTGATCTATACGCCTTCAGCTGTCAGGGCATGATGGGAGTTGGATCCATACACAGAAAGCCACAGATTGGGGAACACTGTTGTATGCAAACTAGTATATCGGTTTATGAGAGTGTTTCTCGACCAGTGTGCCTCCAGCTGTTGCAAAACTACAACTTCCAGCATGCCTGGACAGCCAACGGCTGTCCAGGCATGCTGGAAGTTATAGTTTTGCAACAGCTGGAGGCACACTGGTTGAGAAACACTGTTTGTGGGGTTCTGTTCAGTACAAGTTACTACAGATGCTCCCCGCTATTTAAAGGGACAGTGACCAAACAAGTGCAGATCATTCTCATCTTCATTATGGTAGGATGACTTTGTAGATCCGCACAGACACAGGGAACAGAAGGGGGAAACCATCTGGTCGAAAGCAAAAAAATACATCTGCCGTCTAAGGGACAAATATCTATAAATATCAGCGCGGAGAAGAAGTGTCTGGATTGACTGGTAGACTCCAAATGTTTCATCCCTTCCCTGTCAGTGAGCACAAGTGAGGTCTTGCGTAGTGTTGAGCGGCATAGGCCATATTCGAATTCGCAAATATTCGCGAATATATGGGCGAATATTCGTCATATATTCGCGAATATTTGCATATTCGTAATATGCTCGTTTTATTTTCGCATAAGCGAAAATTCGCGAATGCGAAAATTAACAAATGCGAAAATTTGCATATACAAAATTAGCATATGCGAAAATTCGCACACCAGTCTCACACAGTAGTATTAGAGCCTTCTTTACACCACACAAGCTGGAAGCAGAGAGGGGTGATCACTGTGATGTGTACTGTGAAAAAAAACAAAAAATGAATATTCGTAATTACGAATATATAGTGCTATATTCGCGAATATTCACGAATTTGCGATATTCGCGAATAAAATTCGCATTGCGAATATTCGCGAGCAACACTAGTCTTGCGTAGAAGCGACATTTAAAGCGACACTCTCCCTTTTTTCCCCATATAATGAAAAGTTCTCCACCTTCCTTATAGATGTTGATTCCTTAAAGGGATTTTTTTTTTTTTAAATCAACTGGTGCCAGAAAGTTAAACAGATTTGTAAATTACTTCTATTAAAAAATCTTAATCCTTCCAGTACTTATCAGCTGCTGTGTGCTCCACAGGAAGTTGTGTAGTTCTTTCCAGTCTGACCACAGTGCTCTCTGCTGACACCTCTGTCCGTGTCAGGAACTGTCCAGAGCAGGAGAGGTTTGCTATGGGGATTTGCTCCTGCTCTGGACAGTTCCTGACACAGACGGAGGTGGCAGCAGAGAGAACTGTGGTCAGGCTGGAAAGAACTACACAACTTCCTCTGTATACAGCTATACAGCAGCTGATAAGTACTGGAAGGATTAAGAATTTTGATTAGAAGTAATTTACAAATCTGTTTAACTTTCTGGCACCACTTAATAAAAAATATTTAAAAAATCACTGGAGTACCCCTTTAACACAATTGTTCTGGCCTCAGCATGTTTTTGTGTAACTCACCCATGACAGGAAGTTATGTAGTCCTCTCATTGTCAGTGTGGCATTACCTCGGCATCTCGACGGCTCTTCCCTCTCTCCTGACAGGAAGTTGCATAGTCCTCTCATTGTCAGTGTGTCGTTGTCTCGGCAGATCCCCAGCTCCTTCCCCTCTTCTGACTGAAAGTTGTGTAGTCCTCTAATTGTCAGTGTGATGTTGTCTCAGCAGATTCCCAGCTCCTTTCTCTTTTCCAAGACAATGCATCATCTTCTGCTGTCTCAGGGGGCGTGGTTGTATCTTGTCTCTGGGTTCAAGCCCCACCCTCTGGATGATGTCATCACCTCTGACCAGCTCCTACAGCTTCAACAACATCTCCCTGTCTTATACAATATATATATTTTATGGGACATTTAGGCTGTGTTCACACATTGCAGTTCTTAACACATTTTGCCACTTTTTTCTGAATCAGTTGGAAAATAGCGCTATTTTACACACATTGTTAGTGCGGTTCGCAAAATCACAGTAAAATAGCGCCATCTTTTTGTGCAATTTTAGATTTTTTTTTTAAATACGGTAAACTCTTAAAGGTAGCATAAACATAGAAATGAATGGTAAAATAATCAAATCAGCATCCATGACCTGAGCTGCTGAGATAAATGGTATTAATCTATGCCCTGTTATACTGATGTAAGTGGTAATAATCCTTATCTTAAAGTACTGTGGTAAATGATAATTAAAGAGGTACTCCGCTGCTCAGTCTTTGGAAAAAACTGTTCACAACGCTGGAGCCGGCACCGGGAGCTCATGACGTCATAGCCCCACCCCCTCATGATTTCACGCCCCGTCCCCTCAATGCAAGTCTATGGGAGGGTGTGTGACAGCTGTCACGCCCCCTCCCATAGACTTGCATTGAGGGGACGGTGTGTGACGTCATGCGGGGGTGGGGCTATGACGTCACAAGCTCCCTGCGCTGGCTCCAGCGTTCAGAACAGTTTGTAAAGGTAAGTGGCAGTACACAGTGCCCTAACATACTGAGGTAAATGAAAAAAAGCAGAGCTCTAATATTCTGAGGTAAATGATAATAATTCATGTCCTGATATACTGAAGCTTATGGTAATAATTCATGCCCTGGGACACTTAGGTAAGTGGTAATAATCCATACTATCATTTATACAGAGGTAACTAATACAATACAGAGGTAAATAATAATAATAATTAGTGCTCTGAGACACTGAGGTAAAGGGTAACGTATAATGTACTAATATACTGAGGTATATGGTAATAATCCATGCCCTGGAATACTAACATTAGTGATAATAATTCTTACTATCAGTTATATGTAATTGACAGTAATCAGTATCTTAAAATATAGAAGAAACTTATAATAAACAGTGCTCTGATATAATGAGGTAAATGATAATTTATGTCATTATATACTGAGGTAAATGATAATAATTCACACCCTGGGATATACTAAGATACGTGATAATAATCCATACTATAATTTATAGGTAAATGACAGTAATCAGTGCCCTAAAATGCAGAGGTAAATGATAATAGGCAGTGTACTAAGATACTGGTACTAATTAATTAGTAGTATAGTGAAGTAAATGGTAACAATTTATGCAGTGGTATATTGCAGTATATGGTAATAATCCACGTAAAGTACTTAGATATGTGATAATAATCCTTGCTACAATTTATAGGTGTCAGTAATCAGGGCTGTAAAATACAGAGGTAAATGATAATAAGCAGTGCTCTGAGATACTGAGGTAAATGTTAACAATTCACGTAGCGGTAAACTGAGGTACATTATAATAATCCATGCCCTTGGATACTTAGAGAAGTGATAATAATCCATATTATCCTTTATAGTGTCAGTAATCAGTGCCCTAAAATACAGAGGTAAATGATAATAAGCAGTGCTTTGACATACTAATTTCAAGTGGTAATAAACCATGCCCTGAGAAACTGAGGTAATAATTTGTGCCTTATTGTACTGAGCTAAATGGATACAATCATGACCCGAGATACTGAGGTAAATGGTGATAAATCCTATCCTGTGATACTAACATAAAGAGAAGAAATCTATGCCTCCACATAAAGAGGCAAATTATAGTAACCTGTGCTGTTATACTGATATAACTGATAATAATCCATGCCCTGAGATACTGAGGTAAATTGTAAAAAATGTCTTGATATTACAATATAACTAGCAATCAGATATGATATAACTAGCAATAATAGATGTCCTGAGTTAATAATGTAAGTACAGTGATCCCTTAACTTACAATGGCCTCAACATACAATAGTTTCAGCTTACAGTGGTCTTTTCTGGACCATTATAACTTGAAACCAGACTCAACATACAATGTACAGACAGTCCAGATCTGTGATACCTGTCAACAGCTGGAAGAACCGACCAATCAGAATGGCCATTCACTACTAAAACCCCTGTATTACTGAAGTGTATGCACTGACTGCTGTCTGGTAGCGCCCCCTACAGTACAGGGGGGTATTACATGTTCTGTACTACTCTTTACCTGTATTACTGAAGTGTATGCACTGACTGTTGTCTGGTAGCGCCCCCTACAGTACAGGGAGGTATTACATGTTCTGTACTCTTTACCTGTATTACTGAAGTGCATGTACTGACTGGTGTCTGGTAGCGCCCCCTACAGTACAGGGAGGTATTACATGTTCTGTACTCTTTACCTGTATTACTGAAGTGTATGCGCTGACTGGTGTCTGGTAGCACCCCCTACAGTACAGGGAGGTATTACATGTTCTGCACTCTTTACCTGTATTACTGAAGTGTAAGCACTGACTGGTGTCTGGTAGTTCCCCCTACAGTACAGGGAGGTATTACATGTTCTGTACTCTTTACCTGTATTACTGAAGTGTATGCACTGACTGGTGTCTGGTAGCGCCCCCTACAGTACAGGGAGGTATTACATGTTCTGTACTCTTTACCTGTACCAGGGTTAGCTGCTCCTTTGGACACCAGGTGAGGGCGGCTCCATGTTACTTTTTTAGGACATTGCGTGTACTGTACAGGACCCCGAAGAAGCTCCTGTCCTCTACATAGACAGTGATTACAGCTCCCAGCAGATCTTTCTTACTTTTATATGTAAGGATTTGCTTTATCTATATTAGTTATCTACTTATTTTTCTTTAATCCTCACTTTTTCCTATTTTTGGATGACATTTTGGGGCTTCAGAACCAATTCCCAGGTTTCCATAGAGTTATGGTCTCAACATACAATGGTCTCAACATACAATGGTCGTCCTGGAACCGATTAATATTGTAACTTGAGGGATCACTGTAGTAATAATCCATGCTGTGTTATGCTGAGGTAAGTGACAATCAGCCTCATCCTGAGAAACCATAATCAGAGATAAAGAACCTCATGCACTGTTGTGTTCCCATTTTTTTGGTGGTCGGGGGAAATACATTCCACTCTATTTATTCACGGCATGCGCCACAGTTTAGCTATTTTTCCAAATCTGTCAGTTTCTGCTTACTTTCCAAAATGTGGGTGTGTTTAACTCTTTTTTTTTCCTTTTTCATCATTTTTGGCGTCTTTTCAGGCTGTGATTTTTCCCTTTGGACAGGGAGGTCAAAAACTTTGGCGCATTTTGGCTTATTTACAATGTACCCATTTTGTGTTTTATTTCACATTTCCTAAAATATCAATACATTTCTAGACGCGTAACTCCTCCCCCAGCGCCATCACCTGGCGCCTACCATATGCATCATGCATTGGAAAGGAGATTTCTTTTAATGGCTAATAAACCCCAGATCTATTTGGTACATGCCAGAAAGCATTGCACTTAAAGTACAGATAGAAACATTCATATCAATGGGAGGAAATATAAGAAAGAGAGAGAGAAAAAAAAAATAACGTAATTGTGTCAGAATTTCTGTCTGCGGCTCAGTCTCAGCCCATGTGATCATAGGCGAATATACGTAACGAATCGTTCCATCACCACAAGGCTCCTTTCCCATCGATTGTGTGGCGTAAGGATATGTACAGCACAGTGTCCAGGGCCGGTCATAATAAAGTCCATAGTTTGCTTTGTGGCAAAAGAAGAAGGAATTTGTGTGGCTTGTGCTTCATCGTGAGCCGGGACCTCTTAAAGGGCCGGCTGCATGTCTTTCATCGGTGACGTCTTTTAGAGGGTCGTATAAATGTAAACAAATATAATGACAATCAGGTTGAGGATGGTCCCTATGATCCCCAGCATAGCCAGAATCGTCTCCTCTTTGCTCTCCTTTTCTTGGCTTCCTCTGTCATCTTCATTGCCGCCAGTGATTACCATCTTGGTCATGTATTCCAGTATGCTTCTTCCCTGTTTTACCTGAAACAGTAAGAATAGGGCATGTTAGTAGTTATCCACTGTAAAAAAAAACATTCATACCACCAAACTATCTGCGACATATAGGGACGGGGTTCAGATGATACTCCCCATTTTTTCAGAGAAGTGGGATCGCCACATAGATACTTCCCACAAAGCTTCACCTGTATCTACATCCTAAGGACGCACATACAGTTGAGTAAAATCTTCATTGTTGGAATTGGAGGTTGCAGGTGCCAGGGTTGGCCAGAAGAGGTCAGGCTTGGCATACATAGCTGGATGGTGGCATGGGAACAGGGAAAAATGAGTATTTTTTTTTCTTGGGAAAGGGAACTTTTGTGGTGGAACTTTGTTTTTTGGAAGGCTAAATATGTGGAATTATTGTTTTTTGGAGACATTATTTGTAGAAGGGTATGCAAAGTATCAAAATATAAGGGAAATACAGTGCCCATATAATAGTACTATACAGTGCTAATCTTTGGTTGGTTCTTGGTGAGGTTCCAAGACGATTTTCTATTTTTTCCTGGGTTCCAACTCAATTTTGTTTAACATTTTGTGCTGATTTTATGTTAGATCAGGTTATAATCCATTCACATCCAGAACAGTATTATAGCGTCTGACTTCAGTTATCCTGTTCATTCTCTGTATTCCTGGATATTCTCGCCGTTATAGTTTCTAGTTATCCTGTCTTGTTTATATTATCATTCTTACCGTTTATCTCGTCTTGGTTCTGAGGCTGTTATCTGTACGCTATATATATATACCTGCTGCTATCATTCCTTGATATCTGTTTACTACTTTGCATTATTCAGTATTCTGGTTTCCTGACTTGTGTCTCCGACTTTATACAGTTCCTTTTTTATTGTTTTGACCATGACTCCCCTGCACATTAGTTAGCGTACGGACTGTCGCCCAGTTGCAAAGTCACCGTTTTAAGGTGAATATGCAAATAGGCAAAGAAAGAGGTTCAGGGTCAGCTTAGGGCTCACTCCTCTCTGTCCTACGTGATGTCCATATGTGACAAGTATTCACAATCCTGCTGGTTCCCTGTCTTTAGCCTGCACAGTTGTACGGTTTTAGTTCAGTACAAGCCCTACAGCAGTGTTTTCCAACCAGCGTGCCTCCAGCTGTTGCAAAACTACAACTCCCAGCATGCCCGGACAGCCTTCGGCTGTCCAGGCATGCTGGGAGTTGAAGTTTTGCAACAGCTGGAGGCACCCTGGTTGGAATACACTGGCCTCCAGGATCCTGGCTCTTACATCTCCCTATACCTGTGTTATGATCTCACAATCCTCAGTTCTCCGCTCTATTGATCTGATGATTGAATTGTCCCTGTACATTGTATCCCTGGGTTTCCACATTTCCTCAGATCTGGGGCTTCCTGGGAGTTTCAGATGTAATTTCTCCGTTGTGGCTCCTAACATTTCACTGGAATCTTTCTTGAGTTGCCCAGAAGCGAAAAACAACAAACAGAAGCTCCTGCTACAAATCTCAGCTGTCACTTGTGTTACTTATCATATCGGAGAATTAGAGTGTGAATTGTGTTATTCAGAGCGTCCAGCGATTGTGCCGCAGCCTCTGCTATTCATTGACAAGTAATAAACGTGAAGGCACCGAGAACTACACATTTATCTGTCTATTGATATCTATCTATCTATCTCATATCTATCTAATATCGATCTATCTCATATCTCTCATATCTATCTATCTCACATCTATCTATCTCATATCTATCTATCTCATATCTCTCATATCTATCTATCTCATATCTATCTATCTATCTATCTCATATCTATCTCACATCTATCTATCTCATATCTATCTTTCTCATATCTATCTATCTATCTCATATCTATCTCATATCTATCTATCTATCTATCTATCTCATATCTATCTCATATCTATCTATCTCATATCTATCTATCTCATATCTATCTATCTCATATCTATCTTCCTCTTATCTATCTATCTCATATCTATCTCACATCTATCTATCTCATATCTATCTTCCTCTTATCTATCTATCTCATATCTATCTCATATCTATCTATCTCATATCTATCTTATATCTATCTATCTCATATCTATCTCTCTATCTCATATCTATCTCATATCAATCTATCTCATATCTATCTATCTCATATCTATCTATCTCATAACTATCTGTCTACCTATCTATCTCATATCTATCTATCTATCTATCTCATATCTATCTATCTATCTCATATCTATCTATCTATCTCATATCTACCTATCTATCTCATATTTATCTCACATCTATCTATCTATCTATCTCATATCTATCTATCTATCTATCTATCTATCTATCTATCTATCTATCTCATATTTATCTCACATCTACCTATCTATCTATCTATCTATCTCATATCTATCTATCTATTTATCTACCTAACTATTTAATTATCTTTCTTTCTTTCTATCTTTCTTTTATTCTATCTATTTTTCTTTCTTTTATTTTATCCATCTATGTCATATCTATTTATCTATCTCATATCTATCTATCTATCTATCTATCTATCTAGGAAGGATGCTGCAGCACACGGAAAGTTCAAAAGTATAAACAGTGGTTTATTCCATGATAATACAAGTTAGCAACGTTTCTGCTGCCAATGCTACCTTTGTCAAGCCCGCTTGACAAAGGCTGCATTGGCAGCAGAAACGTTGCTAACTTGTATTATGATGGAATAAACCACTGTTTATACTTTTGAACTTTCCGTGTGCTGCGGCATCCTTCCTAGATGTCTGAATTGCCTTGACCGGGGCTCCACTCGCTGCTTGCACCGCTATCATACTATTGTGGGACGTGCTGCTCTACCTTCTCTTGTGCTATATCTATCTATCTCTATCTATCTATCTATCTATCTATCTAGAAATCAAGGAAAACAGCACAAGTTTTTGGACTTGCAATCATGGAGAATATGTCTACAAGAGGTAACATTACAGTGAATGTCTTTTCTGATACTGAGACGAATGTGTCCCGGATTCTCGGGAGTTTTTCGGATGACGCAACTTTCCTACATACACCATCCAGTACTGATACACAAAGAAATTATGAATTTGCTACGAAAAAGCTGATGACTTTACATTTACACCTTACCATGATGGTGGAGAATTATAAAGCTCAGAGGATCCCCAGAGGGATGAGGTCCCACCCTAAGGACAATGCCTATGTTAATGATGCAGAATATTACATTCAATTTGAAGCTATTTCTAATAAGTTTGCACTGGATCAGGTTTTTCTACAAATGGAGTTTTTGCAACAGGATTTGGTTAAAGGGGTACACCGATGGAAAACTTTTTTTTAAATTAACTGGTGCCAGAAAGTTAAACATATTTGTAAATTACTTCTATTAAAAAAAATCTTAATCCTTTCAGTATTTATTAGCTGCTGTATAATACAGAGGAAATTCTTTTTCTTTTTGAATTTCTTTTTTGTCTTGTCCACAGTGCTCTCTGCTGACACCTCTCTCCGTATCAAGAACTGTCCAGAGCAGCATAGGTTTTCTATGGGTATTTTCTCCTGCTCTGGACAGTTCCTGATACGGGCATCAGGTGTCAGCAGAGAGCACTGTGGTCAGACTGAAAAGAAATGTAAAAAGAAAAGAATTTCTTCTGTAGCATACAGCTGCTAAAAAGTACTGGAAGTGTAAAGATTTTTTAATAGAAGCAATTTACAAATCTGTTTAACTTTCTGGCACCAGTTGATTAAAAAAAAAAAAAAAGATTTCCACCGGAGTACCCCTTTACGGTTAAAAAAAATTGGTTGCTGAATCTACTTTAAGGGACATTTTACCAGAGAGGGACTCAGAGAGTTTCCTTACTAAACAAAAATATTTATTATTATAATCTAAATTCCGAAGTGAGTTGGAGGAGGTTAAAAAGAGGAAAGGGCACAGGGACGTACAAGACTATTCCACAGGGAAAGTGTATAATCGGGGTGCTGTCTCTACTAACTGGAGACGGAATAGACTTGGAAAAGGTTCTCTAGAAGAATTAACATCTACTGGGGGGGGGGGGACCCCTAGAGGAGCAACAGAGAAATTCTGATAATACACAGGCCCTGGCTTTTTTAGGGTTCTGAGAACCACAAGGAGACACTACAGGCGGAGCGGCAGGAAACATAGCAGAAGGCACAAATCGCGGAGCCGCAAGAACACCAGGACCCCACAGAACAAGGGACTGCAAGGGAAGTTAAAAACACTATTGTAAATATTTCATCTAAAGAACTTTCCATTGATCAAGTGAACTTGCTTAATAAAGGACTCAGTTTTTGTCCGAGTGGATACATGAACTTTTTTAAACTTGATTTGGACTTTTCTCAGTTTATAAGAAAACTTAAATTGAAAGTTTGGTTTGCTTCTAAAAATGTGCCGATTGTTGCTCAATATGTAACATCTCTCTCCTTCTAGTGTGAGAACTATCATGAAATTGCAGCATTTTGGACTTTACGCCAAATATTGAGACTCATGCCATTGACACTTATGCAGATTGTGTAAAAGAGAGTTTAAGAAATTAAGAAACAACAATGTGAGATTGAAATATCCTAACATGACCCGTAGGGAGATGGATTCTCTGATGTCCCTTGTCCAGGATCGCGACCACATCATGAAGGCAGCCGACAAAGGGTGGCACGGTCATTGTCTTGGACAGGTGACAATATATCAGAGAAGCAGAGAGACAGCTCAGTGATAAGTCAGTTTACGAATGTTTGCCAGGGGATCCAAGGTTTGCTATTGAGAGTAAAATCCAAAGGGTGATTGAGATGGGTCTTAATGCAGGATTGATTGATGAGGAGGTTAAAAAAATTCCTTACTGTACTATTTCCAGTGACACCACTTCTTTATCTTTTACCAAAGATTCATAAAGACCTGGTGAATCCGCCAGGCCATCCAATAGTATCAAGTAGGAACTCTGTTACCTAAAGAATCTCTGTGTTTTTGGATAAGGTACTCAGACCTTTTGCAGTAAACACAAGATCCTACATAAAAGATACATCTGATTTTTTGAACAAAATCGCTAGAGTATGTGTACCAGAAGGGGCGATCATAGCCTATTTTGATGTGGTCAGCCTCTACACCTCTATTCAGCACGATGGGGTTGTGGAGGCAGTGACCAGATGTTTGGAACAGGCCAATTTTTCACTTGAGGAAATAAACTTCATTGTGTCCTTGTTGAGGATAGTGCTGGAGAACAATATTTTTTTATTTATTGCTAAGTTTTTTCTTCAAAGGTGGGGTGCCGCAATGGGGAACAATGTCGCACCAACTTATGTGATTATATTCAAGGTGAATTTAAAAGAACTGTAAGTCTATGTATCCCACCACTCCAGTAAAATTCAGGAGTGGTGGAGGCACATAGACAACATTTTTTTTAATGTGGACTGGGGAAGTGACTGATCTATTGCTTTTTAGGAGTACCTTAACAGCAGAGACCCCAATATCCATTTTACACTGACCCATTCCACACAGTTGGTGAGCTTCTTGGACGTGCTTGTGACAGTACAGAATGTATCCCACCACTCCAGGAAAATTCAGGAGCGGTGGAGGTACGTAGACGACATTTTTTTTATTTGGACTGGTGAAGTGACTGATCCATTATTTTTTAGGAATAACTTTACAGCAGAGACCCCAATATCCCTTTTACACTGACCCATTCCACACAGTTGGTGAGCTTCTTGGACATACTTGTGACAGTACAGATCTATTTATTAAAGAAACTGACTGCCATACTGTTAAAGTTTGATGGCTGTCACCCCAGACCAATGGTGAACTCCTTGCCATACAGTCAGATGCTGAGGGCAAGGAGGATCACTAACACCACTGAGAAACTGGATAGGGCTCTTGACAAAATGGTGATGAATTTTACAGACAGAAGATACCCAAAGAAATTGATAGAGAGACAGAGGGCAAGAGTGAGCACAGAAGATAGAGGACCGATGGTGGAACATAGGAAACAACAGGAAGGCTTACGTATCTCTTTCGTTACTACCTATTATGATCTTTCTCCTGATAATGGTGGGACAGTACACAGATTTTGGCACACTCGGGGGGGGGGGGGGGGTGGGGGGGGATATATAATGTCTTATAGGCGTCCAACTAACTGAAAGTCAAGTTAGTAAAAGTGGCCATCTCTTTGAAAAGTGGGAATACTCAACGCTACCTAACAGTGTCTAAAAAAAAAGATAGCTACCCTTGCAGATCGTGCATGAACTGGGGGCTGATGTGTAAAGGGAGTGAATTTACATATCAGTCCACAGGGGAGATCTATCCCATAAAACATTATCTGACATGCAAGTTCTTCATTCGTAATCTATGCATTGTGGTGCCCATGTGGTCTGCTTTATGTAGGGGAGACCACATGGGACCTAAAAACTAGGCTAAATCAGCATAGATACACAATTTGTAAAAAGAAAATGGACCTCCCAGTATCCAAACATTTCACTGAAATGGGTCACAATGAGAAAGAACTCAGATTTATGGTGGCTGATCATATCCCGCAAATGAAACATGGTGGTGACAGACAGGGTAGTGTTAAAAGGTGTGAGTTGAAATGGATTTTCAATTTGAACACGTTAAAACCTTTCGGTTTAAATGTTGAATTCAAGACCCAACATAGGGTAATAGGAAATTAAATATCTTCTGATACAGCCTGAACTTGGTACACAAAAGTGTCATTATATTTAGTACAAATGCTGATTGATTGTTGCTAAACGTACATAACAAATGCACCAGAACTAATTGTTTTTTCTTTATCTTTTTTCTTGCAGTCACAATGTGGGAGAGGATTGTCACTCACCGGATTCATATGTAATTTTGTTTTATTTATCAATAAAACAGTTTTGCTTTAATTTCCTTATTGTTCTATGGGAGTAGGTAGAATCTAGTATATTCAACTAGAGAAAAAAACAGACATGGTCGCACATCCACAACATTCACCTTGATTTAAAGCTTCTCAGGAACATTTATTAAGCTAACAGGTCGTTAGTGTACTTTATGATCATGAAGTGCAAGTCCACTAGCCACGTCACCACCACCTGTAAGTAGTGGGTCCCCAACATCCCTAGCATAAAATGGCGCAGCACTGAGAGGCGACCACCACCACCCCAACACCAATGCCCACAGGGGGAATGACCCACTGTCAGAGCAGCCACAATGCCACTCAAATCAGTCCCTGGGCCAAGCCACCCTACAGACACAGCGCCGGGGCAGCAATGGACGCCGCACAGCACCGCAACAGGGGGAAAAGATGTAAAAATCACCTAATGCTTCTCAGCAAAATGTATTAAACTAACAGGTTAGGGACCCGCTACTTACAGGTGGCCGTGATGTGGCTAGTGGACTTGCACTTCATGAACATAAAGTACACAAACGACCTATTAGTTTAATAAATGATCAAGGTGCCTTTCGTGGATGTGCGATCATGTCTGTCTGGTTTTTTTCTCTAGTAGAATCTAGTATATATTCCTTAATTTACCTCATTTTATTTTATGTTTTTTATCATATATTTTTATAATTTATTTATTTTATTTTTATAATTTAGTATTTTACATTTTTTATAATTTTATTATTTTTTTCATTCTATTTATTTTTCATTTCTTTCATTTTTTTTTTGTTTATGGCTAATAGTTTTATTTCCAATAGTTTCCTTTTCTTTATTCAATGGTAATTTTCAGGGTTTTTTTTAGTTTCTATTTGGACACGGATCATTTTTCACAATAGGTCCCTATGTGATGTATGGCGCGATATGCCTGATTCCGGGACCCATAAGGACACCGTATGCTGTTGGAAATTGGGGCGGACTGCATGTGGATTCTGTGAGGACCAATACATACTAACCTGACCTATGTCCAAGTTATCATTTTTCATTTGTTTTATTTCCTTTTTCTTTTGTTTCATTCTGTTTTTGCCCTTATTACAAATGACACTTCCGGCACCTGTGGTGCTTGTGCGGCTGCGCAGGTTAAACACAGCCCGTTTCTATTGTAATAGAGACGCTTACACCGCTGATATGATGCTCTTGGCGCCTGGTTCTCTGTGTGCCTGCGCGGAGGGGATGTAACATGTAACCATAACATTATAGATACCAGGTACTCCAATTAATCTGATTCAGGATTACGCACTCCCGGCGCGCGTGCGCTGTAGAATTTACCCACACTACTGTCCTCCATGGTATCGGTGAGTGATAACTCCCATACTGTCTGCATGGTACTGGTTTTAATTGTTTTTAAATCACTTTGCACATATGTTCTGAGAAGTAATCAGGACCTTATTAAGGTGTTTCGGGGTAATGAAGCAGAATATGGCTTTTTATAATTAAAGGGGTACTCCGCCCCTGGCATCTTATCCCCTATCCAAAGGATGGGGGATAAGATGTCAGATCGCCGCGGTCCCACTGCTGGGGACCCTGGGGATCGCTGCTGCGGCACCCCGCCATCATTACTGCACAGAGCAAGTTCGCTGTGTGCGGAATGACGGGCGATACAGGGGCCGAAGCAGCGTGACATCACGGCTCCGCCCCTCATGACATCACGGCCCGTCCCCTTAATGCAAGTCTATGGCAGGGGGCGTGACGACCGCCCCTCCCCCTCCCATAGACTTGTATTGACAGGGGCGGGCCGTGACATCACGAGGGGCAGAGCCGTGACGTAACGATGCTCCGGCCCCTGTATTGCCTGTCATTACGCACAGAGCGATCTCGCTCTGCACAGTAATGATAGCGGAGTGCTGCAGCAGCGATCCCCGGGGTCCCCAGCAGCGGGACCCTGGCGATCTGACATCTTATCCCCTATCCTTTGGATAGGGGATAAGATGTCTAGCGGCGGAGTACCCCTTTAATGTAATGAATAATAGTCACTTGTGTTTTACATTTATAAAACAATGTATATATATATATATATATATATATATATATATATATATGCTTTCTTTATGATTTGTTTGTGTGAATCTTGCTTTTTAAACACTATATTTGATAATTGCACATGTAATTGGTTTCCCTATTTAATGTTTGTGATACACCATTTGTACTGAGCTTGAGAAAGACCAGGAGAGCTGGTTTAAACGTTGATGTGTGACAAGCACTTTTTTTATGGAATACATGTTTCACGTCTTCACGGATTTGTGTCCTCCGGATTTATTCAATTTTTCTATCTATTCATCTATCTATCTAATTATTTATCTATCTCAAATCTGTCATCCACCATCCATATATCTACTATACCATATCTATCTTATATATTTCTTTTCATGCCCCTTTCTGCTCAGAATTAGAACAATGTGATATTCTCAGAACAATCTATTAATCTCTTAGATGTCTTCAAACATTTATCAAAAAGTTTCATGTGCCGAGGATTTTACAAGGCGCACTGTCTGCTGCGGCTGTCGCTCCATACAAATCTTATTCCATTAAGTTATCACTGTTCCCTAATGTTATGACTCCGGCTACAAACCTGTCTGATACTTTCCCGATGTCGCCGGTGACCTTGCCTCTTATGACTCATGGCTGGGGCTTTATAGAGAAGATAAAAACGTTTCTATATCTCTTCAAGGGTCACTGACTGTGCACAAAATATCACTTTGCAGAAAAGAAAAGAACCTTGCTCAACTTCTCTTCTAATCTATAATCTCCAGCGCTCTAATCATTTCTTTATACCTTTATAGATAATATATCTCTGAGAATTTGACCCTATTATATCTCACTGAAGCTACTGCAGGGATATTAATAAGATCTGCGAACCCAGAGGAAAGTTACTTCTACTGATACAATGGGGTTTGCATAGAATGTTCAAAAATAAGATAGATACATTACATTTATGTTGTGAATATTTACTCCCATTTTGTTTATGGAGAAGCAGAACAAAAACAATGATAAGTAACAGGAAAGAGGAGGTGGTTACTAGAAGAACAAGTGAAGAACATATAGAATACCAGAGGAAGAACTCATTGTTGTCTCTGTGATGAAATATTAAGAGCAGACAAAAAAGGAGAAGGTAGAAAAGAAGAGACAAGGTGAAGAAGAGGAGGAGGAGGAGGTGCAGGAGAAATAACAATATTAGGAAACATTATATAAAAGAAAGAGATGGACAAACAGGAAGAAGGACAGGAGCAGAACCAATATACAAAAGAGCAACATCAACTTGAAGAAAAAGAAGAGAAACAACAACATGGAGAAGTAACGTCCAGAGAAGGAAGCAGAAAAGGAAAAGTGGAAAGAAGAGGAAGAAGAAAGAGCAAGAAGAAGAAGAGAAAGAGGAAGATGAATAGAAAGAGCTAGAAGAAGAAGAGAAAGAAGAGCAATAAGAAGAGAAAGAAGAGCAATAAGAAGAAGAAGAGAAAGAAGAGCAATAAGAAGAAGAGAAAGAAGAAGAAGAGAAAGAAGAAGAAGAGCAAGAAGAAGAAGAAGAGCAAGAAGAAAAAGAAAGAGCAAAAAGAAGAAGAAGAATAAAAGAAAGAGCAAGAAGAGGAAAATCAAGAAGAGAAAGAGCAAGAAGAGGAAAGAAAACATCAACACCATGAATGAAAGATAGAATTTTAATAAGAAGAAAAAAAAAGGGTATAAGCAATATGAGAAAGATTGAACCAGAAGAACAAAGAACAACATGCAGAATACCAGAGGCAATGAATACATTATAACACTGAAAATATTGGAATGTAGTCAAAAAAAGCAGAAGGTAGAAAAGAAAAGAGGGAAAGATAAAGAAGGGGAGAAGGAGGAGGAGGTGCAGGAGGAAGAACAATATCAGGAAACATTTGAGAAAGAGATGGACAAACTAGAGCAGTGTTTTGCAAACAGTGTGTCTCCAGCTGTTGCAAAACTACAACTAACAGGCCTGGACAGCTGAAGACACACTGTTTGCGAAACACTGAACTGGAGGAAGAAGGACATCAGCAGAACCAACATACAAAAGAACAACATCAACTTGAAGGAAAAGAAGAGGAATAACAATGTGGAGAAATAAAGTCCAGAGAAGGAAGCAGAACAGGAAAAGCAGTCATCAGAAAAGGGTTATATAGGATGAAGAAAAAGAAGAAGTGGAAACACAAGAGAAAGAGGCACAAATAAAAGGCGTAAGAGAAGGAGGAAGATGAAAGAGGAAGATACAGATGTTTCTATCCTTGCAGATGACACCAAGCTTTGTTCAGTGTGGATAAATGTAAAGTGATGCATCTGGGTACAAAAAACTGCAGCATCGTATGTCTCGGGGGGGGGGGGGGGGGGGACTGGGAGAGTCACTAATAGAGAGGGATCTGGTGACTTTTACATCATAGACTATAGAACAGCACAATGTCAGGCAGCGGCTTCTAAGGCCAGCAGGATATTGTCATGTATCAGAAGAGGCATGGACTCGAGGGGCAGGGATATAATGGCACCCCTTTATAAAGCATTGGTTTGGCCTCACCTGAAATATGCTGTTCAGTATTGGGCACCAGTTCAGAATTACATTTGTTTAGTCTTGAGAAGAGACGTTTAAGGGGGATATGATCAACGTGTATAAGTATATAAATGGCCCATAAAAAAATATGGGGAAAAACTGTTCCAGGTAAAAGGGGGCACTCCCTCAGTCTGGAGAAAAAAAGGTTTAGTCTCAAAGGGCCACAAGACATCTTTACTGTAAGAACTGTGAATTTATGGAACTGGTCACAGCGGGAGCAGTTGAGGGTTTCAAAACAGGGTTAGATACATTCTTAGAACAAGATAACAACAATAAATATGTAGAAATATAGAATCACATGCCGTCTCTTTATCCACCCATACCCCTTCCTTTCACCTCCTTGGTTAAACCTGATGGACATGTGTATTCTGTCAACCGTACTAACTATGTAAGAACAACATCAGGACCACAAGTGAGAGATAGAAGAAAAACAATAGAAAAAACAATATGATAAAGAGTGAACCAGGAGAACAAGTATAAAAAAGGAAAAGAAGAAAACCAACAATAAGAAAAGGAAGAAAACAAAGGTTGACTCATGAAAAGAGAAGAATGAAGCGAAAAAGAAAAACAATAAGAGGGGAGGACAGGAAAAAGAACAATCATGAAAACATCCATTCAAAAAGGATGAAGACAACAAGACTAGGAGGTAAAAGAATAACAGCATGAAAGGTGGTGAGCAATGTTAGGAAGAATGAACCAGTGAGGAAGAAGAAACCGAACAAAACCAATAACCAGAGGAATAAACAGATGAACAATAGCAGAAAGCTGCATAAAAAGAAGAAAATGAGAGTTAAACTAAAGGATAAAAACGAACATCAACGCCAAAAGCCAAACACAGTAGAACATCAACATGAGCAAAATAAGGAGAAATCAGTAGAGGAAAGAAATAGGAGAAAGAAGGGAGTAGAGGAATTAAAACATCAACACAAGGATAAAAGATGAAAAATAACTGGAACAAGAGGAGAAAGCATACGGATGTGAAAAATGAAGAAAAAGCAAACAAGTAGAAGATTAACAGCAACATAAGGAAGCACAGAAAAAGGAGAAGAACAGCAAGAAGAAGGAGAGGAAAAGCAAGAAGAAGAGGAACAGCAATAAGAAGGAGAAGAACTGTCACGATGCCGGCTGGCAGGTAGTGGATCCTCTGTGCCAGAGAGGGATTGGCGTGGACCGTGCTAGTGGATCGGTTCTAAGTCACTACTGGTTTTCACCAGAGCCCGCCGCAAAGCGGGATGGTCTTGCTGCGGCGGTAGTGACCAGGTCGTATCCACTAGCAACGGCTCAACCTCTCTGACTGCTGAAGATAGGCGCGGTACAAGGGAGTAGACAGAAGCAAGGTCGGACGTAGCAGAAGGTCGGGGCAGGCAGCAAGGATCGTAGTCAGGGGCAACGGCAGGAGGTCTGGAACACAGGCTAGGAACACACAAGGAAACGCTTTCACTGGCACGATGGCAACAAGATCCGGCAAGGGAGTGCAGGGGAAGTGAGGTGATATAGGGAAGTGCACAGGTGAACACACTGATTGGAATCACTGCGCCAATCAGCGGCGCAGTGGCCCTTTAAATCGCAAAGACCCGGCGCGCGCGCGCCCTAGGGAGCGGGGCCGCGCGCGCCGGGACAGGACCGAGGGAGAGCGAGTCAGGTACGGGAGCCGGGGTGCGCATCGCGAGCGGGCGCTACCCGCATCGCGAATCGCATCCCGGCTGGAAGCGGAATCGCAGCGCCCCGGGTCAGTGGATCTGACCGGAGCGCTGCAGTGGAGAGAGTGTAGCGAGCGCTCCGGGGAGGAGCGGGGACCCGGAGCGCTCGGCGTAACAGTACCCCCCCCCTTGGGTCTCCCCCTCTTCTTAGAGCCTGAGAACCTGAGGAGCAGACTTTTGTCTAGGATGTTGTCCTCAGGTTCCCAGGATCTCTCTTCTGGACCACAACCCTCCCAATCCACTAAAAAAAAGGTTTTCCCTCTGACCTTTTTAGAAGCTAAGATCTCTTTGACGGAGAAGATGTCCGAGGAGCCGGAAACAGGAGTGGGAGGAACAGATTTGGGAGAAAAACGGTTGAGAATGAGTGGTTTAAGAAGAGAAACGTGAAAGGCATTAGGGATACGAAGAGAAGGAGGAAGAAGAAGTTTGTAAGAGACAGGATTAATCTGACACAAAATTTTGAAAGGACCAAGATAGCGTGGTCCCAACTTGTAGCTAGGGACACGGAAGCGGACATATTTAGCGGAGAGCCATACCTTGTCTCCAGGGGAAAAAATGGGAGGAGCTCTTCTTTTCTTATCCGCGAACTTCTTCATGCGTGATGAAGCCTGTAAGAGAGAATTTTGGGTCTCTCTCCATATGATGGAAAGGTCACGAGAAATTTCATCCACAGCGGGCAGACCAGAGGGCAAGGGGGTAGGGAGGGGGGGAAGAGGGTGACGGCCGTACACCACGAAAAATGGGGATTTGGAGGAAGATTCCGAGACTCTGAAGTTATACGAGAATTCGGCCCATGGAAGGAGATCTGCCCAGTCATCCTGGCGGGAGGAAACAAAATGTCGTAAATAATCACCCAAGACCTGGTTAATTCTTTCTACTTGTCCATTGGACTGGGGATGATATGCAGAAGAAAAATTTAATTTAATCTTGAGTTGTTTACAGAGAGCCCTCCAGAATTTAGACACGAATTGGACGCCTCTATCCGAGACGATCTGCGTAGGCAACCCGTGAAGACGAAAAATGTGTACAAAAAATTGTTTAGCCAACTGAGGCGCTGAAGGAAGACCAGGAAGAGGGATGAAATGTGCCATTTTGGAGAATCGATCAACGACCACCCAAATAACAGTGTTGCCACGGGAAGGGGGTAAATCAGTAATAAAATCCATACCAATCAGAGACCAAGGCTGTTCGGGGACAGGCAGGGGATGAAGAAAACCAGCGGGCTTCTGGCGAGGAGTCTTATCCCGGGCACAGATAGTGCAGGCTCGCACAAAGTCCACAACATCCGTCTCCAGAGTCGGCCACCAATAGAAGCGGGAGATGAGTTGCACAGATTTCTTGATGCCCACATGACCTGCGAGATGGGAGGAGTGACCCCATTTGAGGATTCCGAGGCGTTGGCGTGGAGAAACAAAGGTCTTTCCTGGAGGAGTTTGCCTGATGGAGGCTGGAGAAGTGGAGATCAGGCAGTCAGGTGGAATGATGTGTTGCGGAGAGAGTTCAACTTCTGAGGCATCCGAGGAACGAGAGAGAGCATCGGCCCTAATGTTCTTATCGGCAGGCCGAAAGTGAATCTCAAAATTAAATCGGGCAAAGAACAGAGACCACCGGGCCTGGCGAGGATTCAGCCGTTGGGCAGACTGGAGGTAGGAGAGGTTCTTGTGGTCGGTGTAAATAATAACTGGAAATCTTGATCCCTCCAGCAGATGCCTCCATTCCTCAAGTGCTAATTTGATGGCTAGAAGCTCTCGATCCCCAATGGAGTAGTTCCTCTCCGCCGGAGAGAAGGTCCTAGAAAAAAAACCACAAGTGACAGCATGCCCGGAAGAATTTTTTTGTAGAAGAACAGCTCCAGCTCCCACTGAGGAGGCATCAACCTCCAATAGGAAGGGTTTGGAAGGGTCAGGTCTGGAGAGCACGGGAGCCGAAGAAAAGGCAGACTTGAGTCGTTTAAAGGCGTCTTCCGCTTGAGGAGGCCAAGACTTGGGATCGGCATTTTTTTTGGTTAAAGCCACGATAGGAGCCACAACGGTAGAAAAATGTGGAATAAATTGCCTGTAATAATTGGCGAACCCCAAAAAGCGTTGGATAGCACGGAGTCCGGAGGGGCGTGGCCAATCTAAGACGGCAGAGAGTTTGTCTGGATCCATTTGTAGTCCCTGGCCAGAGACCAAGTATCCTAGAAAAGGAAGAGATTGGCATTCAAACAGACATTTCTCAATTTTGGCATAGAGTTGATTGTCACGAAGTCTCTGAAGAACCATACGGACATGCTGGCGGTGTTCTTCTAGATTGGCAGAAAAAATTAGGATATCGTCCAGATATACAACAACACAGGAGTATAACAGATCACGAAAAATTTCATTAACAAAGTCTTGGAAGACAGCAGGGGCGTTGCACAGGCCAAAGGGCATGACCAGATACTCAAAGTGTCCATCTCTGGTGTTAAATGCCGTTTTCCACTCATCCCCCTCTCTGATGCGGATGAGGTTATAGGCACCTCTTAAGTCCAGTTTAGTAAAGATGTGGGCACCTTGGAGGCGATCAAAGAGTTCAGAGATGAGGGGTAGGGGGTAGCGGTTCTTAACCGTGATTTTATTAAGACCGCGGTAGTCAATGCAAGGACGTAGGGAGCCATCTTTTTTGGACACAAAGAAAAATCCGGCTCCGGCAGGAGAGGAGGATTTACGGATAAAGCCCTTTTTTAAATTTTCCTGGACGTATTCAGACATGGCAAGAGTCTCTGGGGCAGAGAGAGGATAAATTCTGCCCCGGGGTGGAGTAGTGCCCGGGAGGAGGTCGATAGGACAATCATAAGGCCTGTGAGGAGGTAGAGTCTCAGCTTGTTTTTTGCAGAAAACATCCGCGAAGTCCATATAGGCCTTAGGGAGACCGGTTACTGGAGGAACCACAGAGTCACGGCAAGGGTTACTGGGAACCGGTTTTAGACAGTCCTTGGAACAAGAGGGCCCCCAACTCTTGATCTCCCCAGTGGACCAATCCAGGGTTGGGAAATGAAGTTGAAGCCAGGGAAGTCCAAGGAGAATTTCCGAGGTGCAATTGGGGGGGACCAAAAGTTCAATCCTCTCGTGATGAGATCCGATGCTCATTAGAAGGGGCTCTGTGCGGAAACGTATGGTACAGTCCAATCTTTCATTGTTTACACAATTGATGTAAAGGGGTCTGGCGAGACTGGTCACTGGGATGTTGAACCTGTTGACGAGAGAGGCCAAAATAAAATTTCCTGCAGATCCAGAGTCCAAGAAGGCCACAGTAGAGAAGGAGAAGGCAGAGGCAGACATCCGCACAGGCACAGTAAGACGTGGAGAAGCAGAGTAGACATCAAGGACTGTCTCGCCTTTGTGCGGAGTCAGCGTACGTCTTTCCAGGCGGGGAGGACGGATAGGACAATCCCTCAGGAAGTGTTCGGTACTAGCACAGTACAGGCAGAGGTTCTCCATGCGGCGTCGTGTCCTCTCTTGAGGTGTCAGGCGAGACCGGTCGACCTGCATAGCCTCCACGGCGGGAGGCACAGGAACGGATTGCAGGGGACCAGAGGAGAGAGGAGCCGAGGAGAAGAAACGCCTCGTGCGAACAGAGTCCATATCTTGGCGGAGCTCCTGACGCCTTTCGGAAAAACGCATGTCAATGCGAGTGGCTAGGTGAATGAGTTCATGTAGATTAGCAGGAATTTCTCGTGCGGCCAGAACATCTTTAATGTTGCTGGATAGGCCTTTTTTAAAGGTCGCCCAGAGGGCCTCATTATTCCAGGATAATTCTGAAGCAAGAGTACGGAATTGTACGGCATACTCGCCAACGGAAGAATTACCCTGGACCAGGTTCAACAGGGCAGTCTCAGCAGAAGAGGCTCGGGCAGGTTCCTCAAAGACACTTCGGATTTCCGAGAAGAAGGAGTGTACAGAGGCAGTGACGGGGTCATTGCGGTCCCAGAGCGGTGTGGCCCAAGACAGGGCTTTTCCAGACAGAAGGCTGACTACGAAAGCCACCTTAGACCTTTCAGTGGGAAACTGGTCCGACATCATCTCCAGATGCAGGGAACATTGGGAAAGAAAGCCACGGCAAAACTTAGAGTCCCCATCAAATTTATCCGGCAAGGATAGGCGTAGACCAGGAGCGGCCACTCGCTGCGGAGGAGGTGCAGGAGCTGGCGGAGGAGATGACTGCTGAAGCTGTGGTAGTAACTGCTGTAGCATAACGGTCAGTTGAGACAGCTGTTGGCCTTGTTGCGCTATCTGTTGTGACTGCTGGGCGACCACCGTGGTAAGGTCAGCGACAACTGGCAGAGGAACTTCAGCAGGATCCATGGCCGGATCTACTGTCACGATGCCGGCTGGCAGGTAGTGGATCCTCTGTGCCAGAGAGGGATTGGCGTGGACCGTGCTAGTGGATCGGTTCTAAGTCACTACTGGTTTTCACCAGAGCCCGCCGCAAAGCGGGATGGTCTTGCTGCGGCGGTAGTGACCAGGTCGTATCCACTAGCAATGGCTCACCTCTCTGGCTGCTGAAGATAGGCGCGGTACAAGGGAGTAGACAGAAGCAAGGTCGGACGTAGCAGAAGGTCGGGGCAGGCAGCAAGGATCGTAGTCAGGGGCAACGGCAGGAGGTCTGGAACACAGGCTAGGAACACACAAGGAAACGCTTTCACTGGCACGATGGCAACAAGATCCGGCAAGGGAGTGCAGGGGAAGTGAGGTGATATAGGGAAGTGCACAGGTGAACACACTGATTGGAATCACTGCGCCAATCAGCGGCGCAGTGGCCCTTTAAATCGCAAAGACCCGGCGCGCGCGCGCCCTAGGGAGCGGGGCCGCGCGCGCCGGGACAGGACCGAGGGAGAGCGAGTCAGGTACGGGAGCCGGGGTGCACATCGCGAGCGGGCGCTACCCGCATCGCGAATCGCATCCCGGCTGGAAGCGGAATCGCAGCGCCCCGGGTCAGTGGATCTGACCGGAGCGCTGCAGTGGAGAGAGTGTAGCGAGCGCTCCGGGGAGGAGCGGGGACCCGGAGCGCTCGGCGTAACAAGAACAGCAACAAGAAGGAGAGGAACAGCAACAAAAAGGAGAGAAACATCAATGATAAAGAGAAGAACAGCAACAAGAAGGAGAGAAAAAGCAACAAGAAGGAGAAGAACAGCAACAAGAAGGAGAGGAACAGCGACAAGAAGGAGAGGAACAGCAACAAGAAGGTTTGGAAGATAAGGAAACACAGAAGTAGGAGAAGAACAGCAACAAGAAGAAGAACAGCAACAAGATGGAGAGAAACAGCAACAAGAAGAAGAAGGACAGAAACAAGAAGGAAAAGAACAGCAACAAGAAGGAGAGGAACAGCAACAACAAGGAGAGGAACAGCAACAACAAGGAGAAAGAAAGCAACATAAGGAAACAAAAGAAGGAGAAGAACAGCAATAAGAAGGAGAGGAACAGCACGAAGTACACGAAGTACACGAAGTAGAAGGACAGCAACAAGAAGAACATCAACATAAGGAAACACAAAAGAAGGAGAGGAACTGCAAAAAGGAGAGGAACAGCAACAAAAAGAAGAATAGCAACAAGAAGAACAAGGACAGAAACCAGAAGAGGAACAACAACAAGAAGGATAACAACAGCAACAAAAAGGAGAAGAATAGCAACATAACAGGCTAATGTGCTCTGGACAAGTAGGGACACACCTAGTGGCAACTTTTTTAAACACAAAGAAAACATAGAAAAAGTAAGTTTTTTTTTATCAAAGTACATTAGAAAGATTTTTTTGTTTACCACAAGGAGTGCAATAGCAAAAAAATGTTTAATGAATGTGCCTATTTAAACTCCTTGTTACGCCGAGCGCTCCGTGTCCCCGCTCCTCCCCGGAGTGCTCGCAGCATCCTCTCATTCGCAGCGCCCCGGTCAGACCTGCTGACCGGGTGCGCTGCAATATCACTCCCAGTCGGGATGCGATTCGCGATGCGGGAGGCGCCCGCTCGCGATGCGCATCCCGGCTCCCGTACCTGACCCGTTCCCCGTCTGTCTTGTCCCGGCGCGCGCGGCCCCGCTCCTTAGGGCGCGCGCGCGCCGGGTCTCTGCAATTTATACCTCACTTCCCCTGCACTCCCTCGCCGGATCTTGTTGCCATTGTGCCAGTGAAAGCGTTCCCTTGTGTGTTCCTAGCCTGTGTTCCAGACCTCCTGCCGTTGCCCCTGACTACGATCCTTGCTGCCTGCCCCGACCTTCTGCTACGTCCGACCTTGCTTCTGTCTACTCCCTTGTACCGCGCCTATCTTCAGCAGTCAGAGAGGTTGAGCCGTTGCTGGTGGATACGACCTGGTTGCTACCGCCGCTGCAAGACCATCCTGCTTTGCGGCGGGCTCTGGTGAATACCAGTAGCAACTTAGAACCGGTCCACCAACACGGTCCACGCCAATCCCTCTCTGGCACAGAGGATCCACCTCCAGCCAGCCGAATCGTGACACTCCTTCACTGTATTTGCAGCAACCACTTCTGCAGGAAGGCTATTCCATGCATCCACTACTCTCTCAGTAAAGTAATACTTCCTGATATTACTGCAGAAACCTTTCCCCTCTAATTTAAAACTATGTTGTCTTGTTGTAGTTGTTCTTCTCTTATATATCTTCTCCTCCTTTACCATGTTGATTCCCTTTATGTATATAAAAGTGTCTATCATATCCCCTCTGTCTCTTCTTTCTTCTATACATGTTAAGGTCCTTTATCCTGCAATCCATGTACTAGTTTAGTATCTTCTCTGAACTCTCTAGAGCAGTGGTCTTCAACCTGCGGACCTCTAGATGTTGCAAAACTACATCTCCCAGCATGCCCGGACAGCCGTTGGCTGTCCGGGCATGCTGGGAGTTGTAGTCTTGCAACATCTGGAGGTCCGCAGGTTGAAGATCACTGCTGTAGAGTCTCTATATCCTTCTGGAGATACAGCCTCCAGTATAGTGTTGGGCTCGAATATTCGCATTTCAAATTTTTATCGCGAATACCGCAAATTCGCAAATATTGCGAATATATTCACTATATATTCAAAAATACGAATATTCACTTTTTTCCGTATATTCGTATGTTCCTTCTTTTAACTTGTAGGCCAATTGGAATGATGCAAATACACTTGTCAGAGGTTATCAACAACATCCCTAGCAACCAATAGGAAAGTTGCCCACCCCCTCACTGTTTTCTTCCTCGAATACGCGATATAAGCAGACAAGCGAATATTACAAATACGCGAAATTCGCGAATATAGGATGAATATTTGTCTATATATTCGCGAAATATCGCGAATTCGAATATGGTCAATACCGCTCATCACTACTCTAGTACTGTGCACAATACTCCAGCAGCATGAGCACTTCTCTCGTTACTGCTTATACCTCTCCCTATACACCCATGAGCACTTCTCTCTACTGCTTATACCTCTCCCTATACATCCATGAGCACTTCTCTCTACTGCTTATACCTCTCCCTATACATCCATGAGCACTTCTCTCTCTACTTCTTATACCTCTCCCTATACATCCATGAGCACTTCCCTCTACTGCTTATACCTCTCCCTATACATCCATGAGCACTTCTCTCTACTGCTTATACCTCTCCCTATACACCCATGAGCACTTCTCTCTACTGCTTATACCTCTCCCTATACATCCATGAGCACTTCTCTCTACTGCTTATACCTCTCCCTATACATCCATGAGCACTTCTCTCTCTACTTCTTATACCTCTCCCTATACATCCATGAGCACTTCCCTCTACTGCTTATACCTCTCCCTATACATCCATGAGCACTTCTCTCTTTCTACTGCTTATACCTCTCCCTATAGATCCATGAGCACTTCTCTCTTTCTACTGCTTATACCTCTCCCTATACATCCATGGGCACTTCTCTCTACTGCTTATACCTCTCCCTATACATCCATGAGCACTTCTCTCTCTACTTCTTATACCTTTCCCTATACATTTATGAGCACTTCCCTCTACTGCGTATACCTCTCCCTATACATCCATGAGCACTTCTCTCTTTCTACTGCTTATACCTCTCCCTATAGATCCATGAGCACTTCTCTCTTTCTACTGCTTATACCTCTCCCTATACATCCATGAGCACTTCTCTCTACTGCTTATACCTCTCCCTATACATCCATGAGCACTTCTCTCTCTACTTCTTATACCTCTCCCTATACATCCATGAGCACTTCCCTCTACTGCTTATACCTCTCCCTATACATCCATGAGCACTTCTCTCTACTGCTTATACCTCTCCCTATACACCCATGAGCACTTCTCTCTACTGCTTATACCTCTCCCTATACATCCATGAGCACTTCTCTCTACTGCTTATACCTCTCCCTATACATCCATGAGCACGTCTCTCTCTACTTCTTATACCTCTCCCTATACATCCATGAGCACTTCCCTCTACTGCTTATACCTCTCCCTATACATCCATGAGCACTTCTCTCTTTCTACTGCTTATACCTCTCCCTATAGATCCATGAGCACTTCTCTCTTTCTACTGCTTATACCTCTCCCTATAAATCCATGAGCACTTCTCTCTTTCTACTGCTTATATCTCTCCCTATACATCCATGAGCACTTCTCTCTTTCTACTGCTTATACCTCTCCCTATAGATCCATGAGCACTTCTCTCTTTCTACTGCTTATACCTCTCCCTATAAATCCATGAGCACTTCTCTCTTTCTACTGCTTATATCTCTCCCTATACCTCCAAGCACTCTGCTAGCGTTTCCTGCTGCTCTATTTCATTGTCTTCCTACCTTTAAGTCTTCTGAAATAATTTCTCCTAAATCCCTTTCCTCAGATACTGAGGTCAGGACTGTGTCACATATTGTATATTCTGCCCGAGGGTTTTTACGCCCCAGGTGCATTATCTTGCACTTATCCACTACTACAACTAACACCACAATTACTACTATTATTACTAAGGCTAAGTTCACAGTGCATATTTTGCCCCTGTCCTGGTATATATATATATATATATATATATATATATATATATATATATATTAGTGTTGAGCGCAAATATTTGAAATGCAAATTATTATCACGAATATTCGCACTTCGCAATTTAGTGAATATTTAGAATAAAGCGCTATATATTCGTAATGACGAACATTCGTTTTTTTTCTTCTTAGCACACATCACAACAATGATATGTGCAGTGTAAAAAAATAAAAAAGTGATCACCCCTCCCAGCTTCCAGCTTGCGGTGTCGGTGTGGAGCACGAGTATTTAGTATATGCAAATACGCGAAAATTCGCGAATATCGGCACTTCCAGAGGACACTGATCCCGCCCTTCTTTTAGCTTGTCAGCCAATGAGAATGATGCAAATACAGTTGTCAGAGGTTAGCAACATCCCTAGCAACCAATAGGAACGCTACCCATCCCTTCACTATATGAGATTCCTCCCATTAGCGTTTTTTTTTTTTTTTTGCAGTTTCATGAGGTTGTGAGAGGAGATAGAACACTGTCTGTGCTGCGCTTTTTTTCTTCAAAGCAAATAAAATTATATTCTGAACTGATAGTGTAATATAGGGTAGGTTATAGGGTAGGTCAGTTTAGCTGATGGGTTCTAGTATAGGGTATAGTGTTAGTTAGTTTAAAGATATGATCGAGCATGCGCACTATACGAATTTCATTACGATTTTCGAATGAAAAAAAGTGAACGAACATAGCGAATATGTGGATTTTGCGGACAAATATTCGTCCATGTATTTGCGTAATATCGCAATATATATATATAGTGGTCCCTCAACATACGATGGTAATCCGTTCCAAATGGACCATCGTTTGTTGAAACCATCGTATGTTGAGGGATCCGTGCAATGTAAAGTATAGGACAGTGGTCTACAACATGCGGACCTCCAGATGTTGCAAAACTACAACACCCAGCATGCCCGGACAGCCGTTGGCTGTCCGGGCATGCTGGGAGTTGTAGTTTTGCAACATCTGGAGGTCCGCAGGTTGAAGACCACTAGTACTGGAGGTTATACTCACGTGTCCCCGCCGCTCCGGACCGTCACCACTCGTCACCGCTGCCCTGGATGTCGCCCTCCATCGCTGTTGCCGCGTCCCCGATGCTCCGGCAAGGCCTCTGCTTCCCCGGAATCCTCGCTCTCCGTCGCCGCCATCACGTCGCTACGCACGCCGCTCCTATTGGATGACGGGACGGCGTGTGCAGCGACGTGATGATGATGGAGAGCGCCGACGGTGCAGGGGATCCCGAAGAGGACGCGCCGGAGCCCCGAGGACAGGTAAGTGATCGTCAGCGGACCACACGGGGCACCGTATACGGCTATCTGGTGGCAGCTGAAGCAGTCTGAGCTGCCGGATAGCCGTTTATGCGATGGCCCCGACATACAAAAGCATCGTATGTTGAAATGATCGTATGTCGGGGCCATCGTAGGTCGGGGGGTCACTGTATACTGTATCATTGTATGGTTTAATGTAATACAACAGGAACCTGTAAAAACGTATCAGTTAAATGGTTGCTCTCCATTTATGTCCATTTATGTCTGGAGCTTCCTGAGGCAGAAATGCAGGGACGTCCTCCCTCTCCTCCTCCGGTGCCCCCTACAGATCGGTCGTGTGGCTGTCGTCAGAACCATTACTTTAGAGGGAGCTCCGCAGGATGGCAGGGAGGAGCACTACAGATCTGCATGACCCGGCATAGGGAAACCCTGATGATGTAACTGGAGAATAACCATATGAGGATAGTCCCGTCAGGGCCACCACCAGGGGAGTACAGTCATTGTTCAGCATAACTTGCTGCCCACTCCCACTGCGCCTCCTTACCAGCAGCACTTGCATAGAAGCTGTAAACGCTGTTTTAACGTCGATCTCTGCCTCCTGTACTTACATTACGCAAATGTCTATGTAATATACAATCAGGGGCGCAGCCTTATACTACAGGCCATATGATGATATCATTTCATCACACAGCCTGCCAGAGAAGTCCCGAAAAGTGAGTGGGTCACTACCTACTGGGGAATTACCCACCGGGGGCACTACCTACTGGGGAATTACCCACCTGAAGACACTACCTACTGAGGGCATTACCCACCGGGGGCACTACCTACTAGGGAATTACCCACCTGGGGGCACTACCTACTGAGGGCATTACCCACCGGGGGCACTACCTACTAGGGAATTACCCACCGAGGGCACTACCTACTGGGGCATTACCCACTTGGGGGCACTACCTACTAGGGAATTACCCACCGGGGGCACTACCTACTGGGGCATTACCCACTTGGGGGCACTACCTACTAGGGAATTACCCACCGGGGGCACTACCTACTGGGGCATTACCCACTTGGGGGCACTACCTACTAGGGAATTACCCATCTGGGGGCACTACCTACTGGGGGCATTACCCACCTGAAGACACTACCTACTGGGAGGATAACCCACCTGGGGGCACTACCTACTGGAAGCATTAATTACCTATCAGGGGCTTCTACCTTATAGGGGGGATTCCCTACCTACCTACTAGGGGCATTACCTGATAGGGGAGGGGAAATTACCTACCTACTGAGGGCTTCTACCAAATGGAAGGGAATTTCCTACTCCCCACCACCCAATATTCCTAACCATTTTTCCCAAACACACTCACCTACTCCCTCATACTATGCGGGACACCAAGGGGGGGGGGGCATTATCTGTACCATTATTTGCACTCTATTTAGATATATTAATGACTGTATAAATGCATGTGAAAGTATAAGTATCTGTATGTATCTGTATATGTTTGAGTATCTGTCTGTATGTCTATATGTCTTTATGTATGAGGGTATACTGTTTACATGTGTATGTATGACTATACAACTGCAAGTTATAGTATTTGTCTGTAAATGTGTGAATGTATGAATGTACAGTGACCCCCCGACCTACGATGGCCCCGACATACGATCATTTCAACATACGATCACTCTCAGAGGCCATCACATGTTGAAGGCAGCATCAACATACGATGCTTTTGTATGTTGGGGCCATCGCATAAACGGCTATCCGGCAGCGCAGACTGCTTCAGCTGCCACCGCATAGCCGTTTACGGTGCCCTGTGTGGTCCGCTGACGATCACTTACCTGTCCTCGGGGCTCCGGCGCGTCCTCTTTGAGCTCCGCTGCATCGCCAGCGCTCTCCATCGTCGTCATCACGTTGCTGCGCACGCCGTCCCATCATCCAATAGGAGCGGTGTGCGAAGCGACGTGATGGCGGCGACGAAGAGCGAGGATGCCGGGGAAGCAGAGGCCTTGCCGGAGCGTCGGGGACACCTTGGGGACGCGGCGACAGCGATGGAGGGCGACATCCAGGGCAGCGGTGACGAGCGGTGACGGTCCGGAGCGGCGGGGACACGTGAGTATAACCTCCAATACCAGTGGTCTTCAACCCGCGGACCTCCAGATGTTGCAAAACTACAACTCCCAGCATGCTGGGTGTTGACCCCCCCCCCGACCTACGATGGCCCCGACATACGATCATTTCAACATACGATGCTTTTGTATGTCGGGGCCATCGCATAAACGGCTATCCGGCAGCGCAGACTGCTTCAGCTGCCACCGGATAGCCGTTTATGGTGCCCCATGTGGTCCGCTGACGACCACTTACCTGTCCTCGGGGCTCCAGCGCGTCCTCTTCGGGATCCCCTGCATCGTCGGCGCTCTCCTTCGTCGCCATCACGTCGCTGCACACGCCGTCCCGTCATCCAATAGGAGCGGCATGCGTAGTGACGTGATACTCTCTTATCTGAATATGTATGAATGTCTGTAAACAAATGTGTAATAGTATGAGTATCTGCATACATGTGTGTGTGTATGAGTGTCCATGTACTACATAAGTGTTTGTATTCCTGTTTATGTGTGTACGTATGAGTGGATGTATATATAAATGTGTGAGCATCTTTCTTTAGGTATCTTTGCATGTGTATCAGTGTTTATATTGCATAAGTATATATATATATATATATATGAATTTTATACATAATAAATACATATACAGTGATCCCTCAACTTACAATGGCCTCAACATACAATAGTTTAAACATACAATGGTCTTTTTTGGACTATTGTAACTTAAAACCAGACTCAACATACAATACTATGGAATCTGTGAAACGTGTCAATGACCGGAAGAACCGACCAATCAGAATGGACAGTTCACTGGTAAAACCCCCGTATTCCTAAAGTGTATGCACTGACTGGTGTCTGGTAGCGCCCCCTACAGTACAGGGAGGTATTACATGTTCTGTACTACTGTATTACTGAAGTGCATGCACTGACTGGTGTCTGGTAGCGCCCCCTACAGTACAGGGAGGTATTACATGTTCTGTACTCTTTACCTGTATCACTGAAGTGCATGCACTGACTGGTGTCTGGTAGCGCCCCCTACAGTACAGGGAGGTATTACATGTTACCTGTATTACTGAAGTGCATGCAGTGACTTGTGTCTGGTAGCGCCTCCTACAGTACAGGGAGGTATTACATGCTCTGTACTCTTTACCTGTATTACTGAAGTGCATGCACTGACTGGTGTCTGGTAGCGCCCCTTACAGTACGGGGAGGTATTACATGCTCTGTACTCTTTACCTGTGCCAGAATTAGCATCCCATTTGGACACCAGGTGGGGGCGGCTCCATTTAACTTTTTTTTAGGACATTGCGTGTTCTGTGCAGGACCCTGAAGAAGCTCCTTTCCTCAACATAGACCAGTGTTTCCCAAAGAGGGTGCCTCCAGCTGTTAGCAAAACTACAACTCCCAGCAGCCGAAGGCTGTCCGGGCATGCTGGGAGTTGTAGTTTTGCAACAGCTGGAGGCACCCTGTTTGGCAAACACTGAAATAGACAGTGATTTACAGCTCACAGCAGATCTTTCTTACTTTTATATATAAGGACTTCCTTTATCTGTATTAGTTATCTACTTATTTTTCTTTAATCCTCACTTTTTCCTATTTTCGGATGACATTTTGGGGTTTCAGAACCAATTCCCAGGTTTCCATAGATTTATGGTCTCAACATACAATGGATTCAACATACAATGGTCGTCCTGGAACCAATTAATATTGTAACTTGAGGGACCACTGTATATGACTGCACAAATCCCTTGATATGTTGTATATGTGTCTATTTAGTATAGCACTGCTGGCACTATTGCTTAGTCTTTATGTGCATGTATGTTTGTGTATGGCTGTATGTAAAAATACATCTGATACAGTATAAGCATCTATCTGAGTAAGTGTATTCCTACCATGTGATTAATGTATAAGGGCCTGTATGTATATGTTAATGTCTTAGTATCCTTACTGTCTATATATGTCTATATACTGTCTATATGCATGTGCATGCATCACTGCTTATCTGCATGAATGTACATATGTATGAATACTTATAAGCCTGTGTATGTATGTGCAAAGACATGACTGTATACGTTCTGTATAAATGCCTGTGTATTATAGATTCATGTGATGACTGTAACATTTACATATAGTGTATGTGTGTGCGTATCCATAAGTGTATGAGCATCTATTTGCATGTTATAATAAGAATTACTATTGTTATTTGTAAAGAATTGTGTCACATTGTGGACAAGGACTGAATATGAATATGACTCTACTTAAAATATCTGGAACTTTACAAAATACAGATCCAGGGAGAGAAACAGGTATGAAACACTGATCTAGAGAACCAGATATGAAACGTTGATCTAAAGAACCAGGTATGAAACGCTGATCTAGAGAACCAGATATGAAACGCTGATCTAGAGAACCAGGTATGAAACGCTGATCTAGAGAACCAGGTATGAAATGCTGATCTAAAGAACCAGGTATGAAACTCTGATGTAGAGAACCAGGTATGAAACGCTGATCTAGAGAACCAGGTATGAAATGCTGATCTAGAGAACCAGGTATGAAACGCTGAGATTGTAACCAGGTATGAAACTCTGATGTAGAGAACCAGGTATGAAACTCTGATGTAGAGAACCAGGTATGAAACGCTGATCTAGAGAACCAGGTATGAAACGCTGATCTAGAGAACCAGGTATGAAACGCTGATCTAGAGAACCAGGTATGAAACGCTGATCTAGAGAACCAGGTATGAAACGCTGATCTAGAGAACCAGGTATGAAACGCTGATCTAGAGAACCAGGTATAAAACTCTGATCTAGAGAACGAGGTATTAAACGCTGATCTAGAGAACCAGGTATTAAAAGCTGATCTAGAGAACCAGGTATGAAACGCTGAACTAGAAAACCAGATATGAAACGCTGAAATTGTAACCAGGTATGAAACTCTGATCTAGAGAACCAGGTATGAAACGCTGATCTAGAGAACCAGGTATGAAACGCTGAGATTGTAACCAGGTATGAAACGCTGATCTAGAGAACCAGGTATGAAATGCTGATCTAGAGAACCATAAATGAAACACTGATCTAGATAACCAGGTATGAAACTTTGATCTAGAGAACAGGTATGAAACGCTGTTCTAGTGAACCAGGTATGAAACGCTGATCTAGAGAACCAGGTATGAAACACTGATCTAGAGAACCAGGTATGAAACGCTGATCTAAATAACCAGGTATGAAATGCTGATCTAGAGAACCAGGTATGAAATGCTGATCTAGAGAACCAGGTAGGAAATGCTGAGATTGTAACCAGGTATGAAATGCTGATCTAGAGAACCATAAATGAAACGCTGATGTAGATAACCATAAATGAAACGCTGATCTAAATAAGCAGGTATGAAATGCTGATCTAAACAACCAGGTATGAAACGCTGATCTAGAGAACCAGGTATGAAACGCTGATCTAGAGAACCAGGTATGAAACGCTGATGTAGATAACCAGGTATGAAATGCTGATCTAGAGAACCAGGTATGAAACGCTGTTCTAGTGAACCATGTATGAAATGCTGATCTAGAGAACCAGGTATGAAACGCTGATCTAGAGAACCAGGTATGAAACGCTGTTCTAGTGAACCAGGTATGAAATGCTGATCTAGAGAACCAGGTATGAAACGCTGATCTAGAGAACCAGGTATGAAATGCTGATCTAGAGAACCAGGTATGAAATGCTGATCTAGAGAACCAGGTATGAAATGCTGTTCTAGAGAACCAGGTTTGAAATGCTGATCTAGGGAACCAGGTATGAAATGCTGATCTAGTGAACCAGGTAGGAAACGCTGATCTAGAGAAACAGATATGAAATGCTGATCTAGAGAACCAGGTATGAAACGCTGATCTAGTGAACCAGGTATGAAATGCTGATCTAGAGAACCAGGTATGAAATGCTGATCTAGTGAACCAGGTAGGAAACGCTGATCTAGAGAAACAGATATGAAATGCTGATCTAGAGAACCAGGTATGAAACGCTGATCTAGTGAACCAGGTATGAAACGCTGATCTAGAGAACCAGGTATGAAACGCTGATCTAGTGAACCAGGTATGAAATGCTGAGATTGTAACCAGGTATGAAACACTGATCTAGAGATCCAGAATCCTCTTCCTGTCAGCAATTGTTTTGTGCTGATACCTGAAGTCTATATGGAGGGCAAGGGTTAATTCTGCGAGGAGCCTTAAAACGGTAAGAAAGAAAAAAACTGGAAATAATTTGATACATTAAATTTGCAGCTGATACATATGAGGGACATTGAATCACTTCTGCCACATTGGCACTTTTGCTGGGTCTCACATCTTTTACACTGTTGCTAGGCGACTGAAAATCTGGGTACCAGTCTGATGTCTTCCGATATCTGTCTTGGGAAATCACTAAACTGCTACTTACTAATCAGACTACATCCGAGCGATGGCTGATACAGAGTCAGGGAAGATTCCTGGGGAGATCCTACCGGGGATCATGGGGGGAGCCCACCAGGGATTATGGAGAGATCCTACTGGGGATCATGGGGAAATCCTACCGGGTATCATGGGGAGATCTTGTCGGGAACCATGGGGAGATCATACCAGGTATCATGGGAGATCATATGGGGGGATCATGGGGAGATCCTATCGAGTATCATGGGGAGATCCTATTGGGTATCATGGGGAGATCATATCGGCGATGATGGGGAAAGCTCACCGTGGATCATGGAGAGATCCTACCAGGGATCATGGGGAGATCCTACTGGGTATCATGGGGAGATCATATCGGGGATGATGGGGAGAGCTCACCGTGGATCATGGGGAGATCCTACTGGGGATCACGGGGAGATCCTATTGGGAACCATCGGGAGATCATACCAGGGATCATGGGGAGATCCTTCAGGGGATCATGGGGAGATTCTACCAGGGATCATGGGGAGATCCTATTGGGAACCATCGGGAGATCATACCAGGGATCATGGGGAGATCCTTCAGGGGATCATGGGGAGATTCTACCGGGGATCATGGGGAGATCCTACCGGGGATCATGGGGAGATCCTATCGGGATCATGGGGAGATCATATCAAGGATCATGGGAAGATCATATCAGGGATCATGGGGAGATCCTACCTGGGATCATGGGGAGATTCGACCAGGGATCATGGGGAGATCAAATCGGGGATCATGAGGAGATCATATCGGGGGTCATGGGGAGATCATATCAGGGATCATGGGGAGAACATACCAGGGATCATGGGGAGATCATATCAGGGATCATGAGGGGATCATATCAGGGATCATGGGGAGATCCTACCAGGGATCATGGGGAGATCCTACCAGGGATCATGGGGAGATCCTACCAGGTATCATGGGGAGATCATACAGGGGATCATGGTCACATTCCTGCAGAAATTTTATTTACTTTTACATTTTATTGTTTGTTTTTTTATTTGCTTTCTCTATAGGAAAAATAAAACAGAATTTCATAATAACACAAAACTAACAATAATAATAAGAAACATTGTTGCAAAATAAAGTTGGAGGAGTTACTGTGAAGTTAACTGGATGATGACCATTGTGAAGGCAACGTGAGCGATGAGACCTGATGGAGAGATAGAACTTTAATATGTGGATTTTTTCAAGGGGCGGGGGAGGGGGGGGGGGGGCGGAAAGCAACAATAAAAAAAAAAATTAAAAAAATCAACAATAATAATAATAATAGTCTCTAAAGTTCTAAAAATAATAACTATTAGTATTGCTCTAAAAATTCCAACAAAATTCCATAAATATAGGTGGGTAGCAACAACAACAAAAAAATTCTAAATAAATACATAATAATAATAATAATGTCCCCCCGCCCCAAACAATGTAAGTGGGTATAACAGAAAAAAAAACTTATAACATTTTTTAAATATAATAATAATAAATGGGGCAAGAAATAAATAAGTAAAAATTCCAAATAAATATAGGTGGGTAGCAATAAAAACTAATTAAAAAATAATAAAAATAATTCCCCAAAAATAATTATGGGTTGCGGTAAAAAAATAAAGTATAAATACATTTAAAAAAAATGTAATGTATTATTATTTCTAAGGTTTACAATGTTTTATTTATTTTTATGTATAGTTTATTTTATATTTCTTTTATTAATATTCAAAATTGCATTCCCTTTATGGCTTAAAGGGGTACTCTTTGTTCCGAACGCTGACTGGTGGTGGCAATAGGTAGTGACATCACGGCCTCGTGGCGTCACGCCACGCCCCCTCAATGCAAGTCTATGGGAGGGGGCGTGGTGTTCGCCACGCCCCCTCCCATAGACTTACATTGAGAGGGTGTGGCGTGATGTCACAAGGGGGCGAGGCCGTGACATCACAACCCCCGTTGCTCGCACTGCGGGACCCCCTCGATCAGACATCTTATCCCCTATTCTTTGGATAGGGGATAAGATGTCTAGGGGAGGAGTACCCCCTTTAAAAAAAAATTTTTACAAATTTTGAAATGTTATCCGGAATTTAATATTGCTGTTTTTTGAAGCTAAAACTAGTTTTTTTAATTCACTTTGGCAGCCAATGGTATCCGCCTATTGATGTAACGTAAAGAAAAGGAGACTCGGGGACTCACCATGATGCAGCAAACTTCTCTTTATTCCAAGAGGTACAGCTGGGTACACATCAAAGTAAAGGAGCCCCCCCTTTCTTCGATGTGCACCCAGATGCTGCAGCACGGTGAGTCGCGGGGGTCTCCTTTACGTTACATTTCTATGGACTAGTTTCACTCTGAGCCCCACCTGAGACTGCTACTGTGGACTCCGGTCAGTACAAGTCGTTCACTCAGCTCGTTGCTCACTATCTACACGGTAGTGCCAGATACATTATAGTCTTTTTCGTTATCATTTCGTATCCGCCCATTGTCATCTCAACCCAAACATCCCCTGGCTGTTACCATGCCCACGCAAAACTAAATTCGACCGCTTTTTAGGCTTTGTTCACACGTCACATTTTTTCATGGTAACGTTATGGTTTTTTTTTACTGCGATTTGTCAAAATCATGGTAAACCGAGCTATTCTTGCAACAATTTCTTTATCCAAAATGTAGTCTTTATGCCATCATTCTAAGCAACACTCATTGTTATAGTAGACTTGTAACTACAGTATTATACAACAATGGATCATATAAAGTCCGCACCGAGAGGAGATCTTCAGGACATGTCCCTACATTCAATTGCAAGGTTGATGATGATGATAATGATGATGAAGTTGATGATGATGACAGTGATGATGATAATGATAAAGTTGATGATGATGAATTTGATGATGATGATGATGATGAAGTTGATAATGATGATAGTGATGATGATGAAGTTGAGAGGAGATCATCAGGACATGTCCCTATATTCAATTGCAGGTTAATGATGATGATGAAGTTGATGAAGATTATGATGATAATGAAGTTGATGATGATAAAGATGATAATAAAGTTGATGATTAAGTTGATGATGATGATGATGATAATAAAGTTGATGGTGATAAAGTTGATGATGATGATGAAGTTGATGATGATGAAGTTGATGATGATGAAGTTGATGACGTTTATGATGATGATGAAGTTGGTGAAGATGATGGTGAAGTTGATGATGATGAAGTTGGTGGTGATGATGATGACATTGATGATGATGATGATGAAGTTGGTGATGATGATGATGATGAAGTTGATGATGATGATGAAGTTGATGATGATGAAGTTGATGATGATGATGATAACGAAGTTGATGGTGATAAAGTTGATGATGATGATGAAGTTGATGATGATGAAGTTGATGATGATGAAGTTGAGGGGGGTTGTTGATGATGATGTTTATGATGATGATGAAGTTGATGATGATGAAGTTGGTGGTGATGATGATAACGTTTATGATGATGATGAAGTCGGTGATGATGATGATGAAGTTGATGATGATGATGATGAAGTTGATGATGATGACGTTGATGATGATGACGTTGATGATGAGGATGAAGTTGATGATGATGATAATTCTCAGACCATATCTGGAACCTACATCCCTCCACCCCCCTCATAGGGTCACCAGTGTTACCTGCTATGTCTAGAGCAGTGGTCTCAAACTGTGGCCCTCCAGATATTGCAAAATTTCAACTCCCAGCATTCCCTGCTGGGAGTTGAAGTTTTGCAACACCTGGAGGGCCACAGTTTGAGACCACTGCTCTGGAGACTTCCTAAGTGAGATGTCTTCTGGATTCTGAACACTGAAGATCCTCTCTAGAAGTTCTCCCCCTTGAGTTGACCAAACCATGTGTTGGCTGTCGCTATAATACATAATAATTGGTCCTTACCCTGCCCAGCATCAAGATGTGGGGCGCAGCACTGAGCATACTGCCAGCAGCGGGGCGCCCATGTTTGTCCAAGAAGACATAATATCAGGAGATGTCATGATTGTCCTTCTCATTGAGTCTCAGCTTTCTTGGAAGTCCAGAGGACAAAGCCAAAGAGAGTTTCCCATTATCTGCGTTCCGGCTCTTCCAAGGCGTCTCCAAGAAGACGTCCAAGATCCCGAGATGTCACATTGCGAGTCCTAGCAAGTAACTAGTGGAAAATGTTGAGGGGACCTGCTTAGTGACCCAGACCTCTCCTCCTCCCTCCACTGGAACTTTGACTTCTTCTGGATCCACACTTCATTCTGGATCAGCTTGACTGCTTTGGAAATAGGGAGGAAAAGAAAAACAAAAATTCTATTAAGAACTGAACCAAGGAGCCTGATAGGTCCTCAGCCTGGGGCGACCTCCTTCTAGGCTGGGATCTGTAGACTGGGGTCCGTCAATGAGAAGAGAAGCTCAGAAGATGTATGCCGTACTGAGGATTTAAGAAGCAATAGTCAATGGCAATAGTCTGCGCCTCTCCTTCTCTCCCTCCCTCCCCTCACTGGGAATCCCAGTACACCCCCCTCCTGTTCCACTAACCCTTTCACTGTTGCAGCACATGCTTGTTGTGTTACTATTCCGATACATTGTATCAAGGATTCTTATTCCATCTATGATATCAAGAAATAAAATAATGTGTCTCATGTTGCACATACAATTCTTGAATTCCTCCATATAAAACATAAATAGGACTGTGCTTCTAATATATATATATATATATATATACATATATATATATATATATATATATATATATATACATACATACAGTGGTCCCTCAACATACGATGGTAATCCGTTCCAAATGGACCATCGTTTGTTGAAACCATCGTATGTTGAGGGATCCATGCAATGTAAAGTATAGGACAGTGGTCTACAACCTGCAGACCTCCAGATGCTGCAAAACTACAACACCCAGCATGCCCGGACAGCCAACGGCTGTCCGGGCATGCTGGGAGTTGTAGTTTTGCAACATCTGGAGGTCCGCAGGTTGAAGACCACTGGTATTGGAGGTTATACTCGCGTGTCCCTGTCGCTCCGGACCGTCACCGCTGCCCTGGATGTCGCCTTCCATCACTGTCGCCGCGCCCCCGGGGTGTCCTCAACGCTCCGGCAAGGCCTCTGCTTCCCCCAGCATCCTCGCTCTCCGTCACCGCCATCACGTCGCTATGTACGCCGCTCCTATTGGATGACGGGACGGCGTGTGCAGCGACGTGATGACAACGATGGAGATCGCCGACAATGCAGGGGATCCCGAAGAGGACGATCCGGAGCCCCGAGGACAGGTAAGTGATCGTCACCGGAGCTCACGGGGCACCGTAAACGGCTATCCGGTGGCAGCTGAAGCAGTCTGGGCTGCCGGATAGCCGTTTATGCGATGGCCCCAACATACAAAAGCATCGTATGCTGATGCTGCCTTCAACATGTGATGGCCTCTGAGAGTGATCGTATGCTGAAATGATCGTATGTCGGGGCCATCGTAGGGTTACTGTATATGGATTCAATAGGTGTCACCGCTCTAGATCAGAAAAGCTATGGGGGTCCTACCAAGCAGCAAGTTTTAGGGTCACCTATCAGAATAGAATCTACACATAAGGTACAGAGAATAATACATGGGGATTTGTTCCTACTCTAGAAAGTTCCTGACATGGACATAGGTAGCAGCAGAGAGCACCGTGGTCAAACTGGACAGAATTACACAACTGTGCTTCAATTATACATATGTGGATTTGATAGGTGTCAACGCTTTAGATCTGAAAAGCTATAGGGGTCCTACCAAGCAGTAAGTCTTGGAGTCACCTTTCAGAATAGAATCTACATATAATGGACAGAAAATGAAACATGGGGATTTGCTCCTACTCTAGACCATTCCTGACTTGAACAGAGGTAGCAGCAGAGAGCACTATGGTCAGACTGGAACTACACAACGGTGTTTCAATTGTGTAGTTCTTTCCAGTCTGACCACAGTGCTCTCTGCTGATACCTCTGTGTCTGTCAGGAACTGTCCAGAGTAGGAGCAAATACCCATAGCAAACCTTCTGCTCTGGACAGTTCCTGACACGACGGACAGAGGTGGCAGCAGAGAGCACGGTGGTCAGGCTGGAAAGAACTACACACCTTCCTCTGGAGCATAGAGCAGCTGATTAGTCCTGGAAGGATTAAGATTTTTATATAGGAGAAATTTACAAATCTGCTTACCTTTTTGGCACCAGTTGATTTGAATTTTTTTTTATTTCCACCGGATTATCACTTTAAACTAAACACAGCTTCAAATCCTGCTTATGAAAACTGTGCAGGATACTGACCCTTAAGGATAGCATTGAAATGACAGGATCTGCCCCTTTACTTAAAGAGGGATTCCACCACCCTGAGAGTATGTTCACAGGATAGTAAAATGTGCGGAATGTCCGCCCGGGAAATATAGGTGAACATTCCACACTCTTGAACGTTACGGCGGGCGCTAGGACCGTTTGGAAATGCCCTGTCTCATAGACGGCAATGCATTTCCAAGCAAAATCCGCAGAAAAATAGACATGTCTATGCTTTTTGCGGATGCTGGAATTTGGATTTCCGCTGCAGAAACATGCACCACAGAAATTTCATCATGTGCGCAGTGCAGCAGAGTCCAATTGAAATAAATGGGACTCTGCTGCAGTGGAACGTTTGTGCAGAATATTCCGGCAGAATACTGTACGGACATTCCGCCGTGTGAACATAACCAAAGACTTTGTTGACTTTATTGCATAAACCCTCTGGCAACTTTATGTAAATGTAGCACTTTATTGTTCTTTATTTTTATTTTTTGGTATTCACACGTGGACCTCTGCTGGTATTTAGGTGAGAACGTGATCCGTTCAGCATCCGGAGAGCCGTCATTCTTCGACTTTTAAGAAAACCACTTTCTTTCCTGAGTTTTCCCCGGAGTGAATATAACAAGACAATTTATGGCTCTGAACGTATTAATCAAACAGCGCCAAAGAGCAATTAAGTCTCGTCAATAGTAACACGCGGCGTCGGCGGCGTCTCTGTCACAAACCGTGTGGATGAGTGAAGGATTTTCTGTCCGTAACTGATTATTCATATCGGTCCTCAATGTCTGTTTACTGGATGTCACAGAGTCTACACTACGCTCTACAGATGTAGCACAGCTCGCAACACCAAGTGGCTTCATGACTAAATTGAACCATTAGTGGAGCTACCTGGGGCTCACATGATATTCCTACATGGGTTTCCTCCTATAGCTTAACTAAATATCCAAGAAAAAAGAAAAGTGTGGCACTCACCAATCTGCAGTATTCAGGTAACACAAGGCAACGGGACAGAGCAAGGGGGGCCGTCGTAAGGCAATGGTCGTTTCGTGTCGAAAAGATTCTTCAGGACAAAGCATTGTACAACAAAGTAAATTAAATATAGCTTCCCTCTGTGTCCCTCTGTGTCAGTGTGTGAATGGAGATTCCAATCAAATTAGTCAATGTGAACGTACCCTTTGGTGTATGGTAGGGAGTGAGCCTCTCTTATACATATCTAGGTGTTACTAGAGACAGAATTCCCCTAACAACAGACAGCAGAGATCATATAGCAGGGAAGGGAGACCCTTAGTGGCCAAGACTTAAGAGCAGTTTTTCCTGGGGTAAGGAGTCCTTTTTGGTTAATAACAAAAATTGGGAATCTGCAAAACTAAAACTCTCAGCATGCCCGGACAGCCTTCTTGGATGCTTGGATCATGCTTGGAGTTGTAGTTTTGCAACAGCCGGAGGCACACTGTTTGGAAAACGCTGCTTTATGTGATACCCAATATTTGTCATTAACCACATTACCAACAAAATCCCCAATTTGGGTTATTAACCAAAAAGGACTCCTTACCCCAGGAAAAACTGCTCTTAAGTCTTGGCCACTAAGGGTCTCCCTTCCCTGCTATATGATCTCTGCTGTCTGTTGTTAGGGGAATTCTGTCTCTAGTAACACCTAGATATGTATAGAAGAGGCTCACTCCCTACCAAACACAAAAGGGTACGTTCACATTGACTAATTTGATCGAAATCTCCGTTCACAGAATCCCCCGAGCGGAGATTCCATCGGGAGACCATGCGGCCCTGCGCCGTCACCATTGATGGCAATGAGGTGTAATTGCAGCGGCGGAATGCCACAGTGTGAACGTGTCCGAGGAAGACCCATTCACAGTGCGTAATGTTCACAGCGCAAATTTCCGACGCGCAATTCCAAGCTAGGAAATTGCGCTCAAATTGCTCAGTGTGAACATACCCTAAGACCGAGCTAGCCAAACCGACACCTATACCCTAAGTATCCTGAAAAAATATAAATCCAAACACCATATTATTATAGTAACAACTACTTCAGAACCAAGTACAGAAAGTGAGAGTAAGACTTACCACAAGCTATAGACAACAGGATTCCCAATATATTTGTGAATCACTTAATTAACCGAAAATGACCCCATAAAAAAACTGCTCAAAAGTCTTGGCTAGGAGTCTCCCTTTCCTGCTATATGATTCCCTGTTATATTGCCTGTTGTTAGGGTAATTCTGTCTCTAGTAACAACTAGATCAGAATAAATGTCAGGAAGTGGGGGTAAGGATTACCTTCATATATAGAAAGGAGAAAGGAAAAGAGCCTGAGAATGCCTGAATATGCTGTGGCTCAAAGGTAAATCAAGGTTTTCCTCTCATCTCTCACAATGTATAAAGCTAAGGGCAGCTGTTCATTGTGTAAATACAAGTGTACCTACTGATATATGTCCATAGAGCTGAATTGTAATTCCCTCCCTTGTGATCATCATCATCATCATCGCTCAGTGGTTAGTTAGTGGTTTAGGGATTCTAAGTACAATTCCCACCAAGAACAACATCTGCATTGAGTTTGTATGTTCTCCCCATGTTTGTGTGAGTTTCCTGGTAGGCGAATTTAGATTGTGAGTCCCAATAGGGACCAATTTGAGTGTACAGCGTTGCGGAATCCGTGTGCGTTATATAAATAAAGAATTATTATCATTACAAGCAGAAGTCAAGTACTTAGTATAACCCTTTCCATGCTGTGCTGCGGCTGTTTCTTTCATTTCTGCCCGCATAACATCCTGGAAAACCAGTGCCTTAGTCCCTTTATGTGTTATCTATAGAACAACGCTATATCAAACCTCAGGCCAACACAGTGCCATCCTGTTCTGCGCCCTTTCCCCAGCATTATCTTATAGCATAGCAAAGAGGACTATGTGCTCTGTTCTGATTGGCCAGATAAGTAAGTGGAGGAAGGACCTCAGTGTGTACTACTGGAAAACAGTCCCGCTCTGGTCCCGCCCCCTGAACTGGAGAGAATAATAGATAGATTTGCACCATGGAGGTGGCTCATTAAAAGCCGTGAGAGATCATTCACACATATAAGCCATAGGCAGGAATGGCGCCGTTTCTGAAAAAAAAATAAAAAACTATATTTATCTAATCTTGAACCTGTATCCAGTATCCATAGGTTTATGTGATGTATCGTCCATATAGGTTTCGAAGTGTAACCAAGCATGAATTCCTCCATCCTGTCTATGCAGAAGTGTCTTGTTATCACCACTTGAGGGCATTTACCTCTGTGCCGTAGCCGCAGCCCCTCCGGCCTTAGCCGGGACGCTCGGAGTGATTGACATTCATAAGTAAGAATCGGAAAATGTTCATCTTAAACATTTTCCATTATCTTTTTGGCACATTACTCGGCAGCGCGGACTTTGTGAGTCACATATTCTACCTGAATATACATGGAATATTTATGAGCTGCCTGTTTTATTAGCTGAACCCTCAAGTTGACCATGTTTGATCGGGTCAACGTCCTCCTCGGTAAGGTAAAGGGGATTGCAAATGAAAATAACACCGTGAGTCTCGGCTCAGTGTCTCTCCGGTGTTACAGGTCTCAACTTACACACCGTACAGATGTAGCAGAGCTAAAATTGTTGCTTGGTGGTACCTATCATGATGCATTGCCTGTGATTCTCTAGAGCAGTGGTCACCAACCTACAGACCTCCAGATGTTGCAAAACTACAACTCCCAGCATGCCCGGACAGCCGTTGGCTGTCCGGGCATGCTGGGAGTTGTAGTTTTGCAACATCTGGAGGTCTGTAGGTTGGTGATCACTGTTCTAGAGGATTGAATGTAAGACATCTTGGAGATCTTTTTAGGGTACGTTCAGACAAGCAGATCCACAGCGTATTTTTCGCTGCGGATACGCTGCCGAAGGACCACTATAGGGTGCCTTTAGATGTGCCTGCTCCCAGCGGCAATACGCTGCTACGAGCAGACACACTGCGATGTGCGAGTTGCCAAGCGCAGTATAATCGCACATCGTGGCAGCGCTCGGCCTAGCTCAGGGAGCAGGGGGAGTGGCCACGATGTGTGCGAGTACACCGCGCATGCACAGCGACTCACACATCGCAGCAGTGTGTCTGCTCGTAGCGGGGTATTGCCGCTCCGAACAGGCACATCTAACGGCACCCTGTAGCGGTCCTTCGGCGGCGGATCCGCAGCATAAAATACGATGTGGATCCGCTCGTCAGAACGTATCCTTACTTTGATCAAATGACAAGCCTTATTTACTAATTCAGCTCTGCTACATCCAGGGATGGTGCAAGGATTTTTGCCACCCTAGGCAAAAGCTAATTTTGCTGCTGCCTTGACTCCTCCCATTGACACGCCCCACCTTACTACTGGGGTGACACACAGTAACAAACCTCCTCCTCATGTAATCACCTTACTACTGTGTTGACACACAGTAACAAACCTCCTCCTCATGTAATCACCTTACTACTGGGGTGACACACTGTAACAAACCTCCTCCTCATGTAATCACCTTACTACTGGGATCACACACTGATAACACACTGTAACAAACCTCCTCCTCATGTAATCTCCTTACTACTGGGGTGAGACACTGTAACAAATAGTGTTGTTCACGAATATTCGCAATTCGAATATTATTCGCGAATATCGCATATTCGCGAATTCGCGAATTTCGCGAATATAGCGCTATATATTCGTAATTACGAATATTCGTTTTTTTTTTTCTTCACAGTACACATCACAGTGATCATCCCTCTCTGCTTCCAGCTCGTGTGGTGTAAAGAAGGCTGTAATACTACTGTGTGAGACTGGCGTGCGATAAATCGCATATGCGAAAATTAGCATATGCTAATTTTTGCGTACGTTAATTTTGTATATGCTAATATTCACATATGTTAATTTTCGCATACGCGAATGTTCGCATATACGAAAATAAAACAAGGATATAACGAATATTCGAATATTCGCGAATATATCACGAATATTCATCCATATATTCGCGAATATTCGCGAATTCGAATATGGCCTATGCCGCTCAACACTAGTAACAAACCCCCTCCTCATGTAAACTCCTTACTACTGGGGTGACACACTGTAACAAACCTCCTCCTCATATAATCTCCTTACTACTGGGGTGACACACAGTAACAAACCCCCTCCTCATGTAATCACCTTACTACTGGGTTGACACACAGTAACAAACCTTCTCCTCATGTAATCTCCTTACTACTGGGGGGACACACTGTAACAAACCTCCTCCTCATGTAATCTCCTTACTACTGGGGTGACACACAGTAACAAACCTTCTCCTCATGTAATCTCCTTACTACTGGGGGGACACACTGTAACAAACCTCCTCCTTATGTAATCTCCTTACTACTGGGGGGACACACTGTAACAAACCTCCTCCTTATGTAATCTCCTTACTACTGGGGGGACACACTGTAACAAACCTCCTCCTTATGTAATCTCCTTACTACTGGGGGGACAGTTTTGCAGCTCTCAGCTCCTGGAGAAATAACTTTCTTGCGGAGGGCAGAACGGCGCCCCCATCAAGAGGGCTCTCTAGGCAGCTGCCTATTTTGCCTATAGGTGGAGCAGACCATGGCTACATCTTAGTTTAAGTTTTGTTCATGACTACAGTTACAGTACAATGTACAAATGACTTGTCACTAGTGTTGCTCGCGAATATTCGCAATACGAATTTTATTCGCGAATATCGAATATTCGCGAATTCGCGAATATTCGCGAATATAGCACTATATATTCGTAATGACGAATATTCGTTTTTTTTTTTATAAAAATTTTTTTTCACAGTGCACATAACAGTGATCACCCCTCTCTGCTTCCAGCTTGTGTAGTGTAAAGAAGGCTCTAATACTACTGTGTGAGACTGGCGTGCGAATTTCCGCATATGCGAATATGTACATATACTAATATTCGCATATGCGAATTGTTGCATATGCAAATGTTCGCATGTGCGAATTGTTGTTTATGCACATTTTCGCATATGCAAATTTTTTTCCCCGTATGCGAATATTTGCATATGCGAAAATAAAGCGCGAATATTCGCGAATATATGACGAATATTCGTCCATATATTCGCGAATATTCGCGAATTCGAATATGGCCTATGCCGCTCAACACTACTTGTCACATGGTGCAGATTGGATTTTCAATTTTGAGTTTTGCATAGAGGTCAATGGTGACTTCAGTAGAAACCCTGATCAGCTTTTGCGCCATCAAAGCATTGAAGTGTTTTCAAATTGTGCAAAAAATAAAAATAAAAATGGTGTTCCATGCACCAAATGTATTCATGTTTTAGACTCTTTTTTGGCCAACAGCTAGCCCTGAGAGGGTATCTCCATGTTGCCCAGTATAAAAAAGCCTTGGGACAACCTACAAGGCCGATTACTATATGTGGAAATGCCATGGAGTCAACTACTGCTGTCTAAAGATGTAAATTAAAGGGGTATTCTGCTGCTAGACATCTTATCCCCTATTCAAAGGATAGGGGATAAGATGTCTGATAGTGATGGTCCCTCTGTTGGGGCCCCCTGTAATCTCCCGCAGCAGCCGTGGTTCTAAACAAACGCAGAGTTCCTGTAGCAGTGGTCGGGATGTCACAATCACGCCCCTCGTGATGTCACGCCACTCCCCCTCCATTCATGTCTATGGGAGGGGTGTATCGGACACGCCCCCTCCCATAGACATGAATGGAGGGGCGTGGTGTGACATTACAAGAGGGTGTGGCTGTGACATCACGATCACTGCTGCAGGAACCCGGTGTTTGTTTAGAACCACGGCTGCTGCGGGAGATCGCAGGGGGCCCCAGCAGAGGGAGCCTCCGGCTCTGAGCATTCTGAACAAAATGTTCAGAACGATGGAGCACTGGAGTACCCCTTTAATAAAAAAAATGGTTTACTCCATTCTGTGTTGGGAACCACCATCTTGGTTGAGAGTTGTCCAACCATGGATATTCGGGTTCACCAAGCATCTTGGTATTGGCGTATCTCCGAGGAACAATAGTGGTTTACAAAAAAATAAAAAGTCTATGGAACTGATCTGTTCCTCCAAGGACTGATCTTCTGGGACACTTTGCTGGTGACTCTGGTAGATATATGTATCATCCAGCTCTTGGGTGTTCTCTATAGACAACATATTTCTTAGTGAAGACTCTCTATAGACGACGTATTTCTTAGTGAAGAAGCATTTTCAGTCAGGTGGAAGAAATAAAACAAATGTAAATCGAACTGAACAGCGATGACCTAAACGTTGATAAAACACATATTTTGGGTTATTAGAGACGGAACCTGACCTGTAAATCATGTATGAGCTGCCAGGGAGGGAAAACGCAACTTACAGAAAGTTCCAATTCTCTTAGACAGATGCAGCTGGGAAGTAAGCAAAGAGGAAAAGTAAGAATTTACAGTGAAGTTGGCAGCAAAATAAATGTATACAAAGACCCAGAAGCCTCAATAACCTTCTACGTGTAGAACTCATGTAGAAAGGTATCTAGGCCAACTGTAGGTAGGTACATAACTTTCAAGACAGGAGACCTTTGCTTTTGTTCACACTTTCTTAGCCCTTGTAGAAGAGAAGGATGCAGTGCTGGACTGAGATTCCTTGAAGTCACCAGAGCAGAAGATCCTGAGGGCTATCCTCCATCCTGCTGAGAAGTATGGTCTAATCTTGATGTAAGTGAAGATGGACGTAGCTAACTTTTCCTCCCAATAGATGTTTAATAGGACTGTAATAATGTCACCCTTATAAATCCAGAACATAACCCTAGAAATACCCCTTACCATGGCACACAGCCTTTTGAACACTTTCAGGTTCCTTCTAAAAAGATATGGTAGACAAAAGTCAGAGTAGAGGTGAAACCAAAGTCCTACACACTAAAAGGGTATTGAGGTCAACTTTAGTTAGGGACCCAACTTTTATGAGAGGAGACCCCGCCCTTATAAGAAAGAAGGATGCAGTACCGGACTGAGACTCCTTAAGGTCACCTGAGGAGTAGATCCTGAGGGCTATCCTCCATCCTGTTGGGAACTGTAGTCCTATGGTGATATCAGTGAAGGAGGAAGTAGCTAACTTCTCCTCCCAATAGATGTTTAATAGGAATTAACTGGTTAATAACATCTCCCTCATAAACCCAGATCATTACCTTGGACATACCCCTTACTAGGGCATACAGCATGTTGAACATTATTATAAAATATAGTAGACAAAGGTCATGGATTAGAGGAGAAGTCAGGGTCCTACACATGTAGAAGGGTATCGAGGTCAACTTTATTTGGGGACAACACTTCCAGGACAGGAGACCTTTGCTCTTTTTCACACTTATAGGAGAGAAGGATGCAGAGCTGGACTGAGACTCCTTGAAGTCACCAGAGGAGAAGATCCTGAGGGCTATCCTCCATCCTGCTGAGAAGTGTAGTTCTATGCTGATATCAGTGAAGGAGTAAGTAGCTAACTTTCCCTCCCAATAGACCTTTATTAGGAATGAACTAGTTAATAGCATCATCCTTATAAACCTAGAACATCACCCTCGAAATACGTCTTACCATGGTACACAGCCTTTTGATACTTACAAAAAATATGGTAGACAGAAGTTATGGGGTAGAGGTGAAGCCAGAGCCAACTTTAGTTGGGGACACCACTTCCATGACAGGAGACCTTTGCTCTTGTTCACACTTTCTTACCCGTTGTAGGAGAGAAGGATGCAGTGCTGGACTGAGACTCCTTGAAGTCACCAGAGGAGAAGATCCTGAGGGTTATCCTCCATCCTGCTGGGAAGCGTAGTCCTATGGTGATATCAGTGAAGGAGGAAGTAGCTAACTTTCCCTCCCAATAGATGTTTAACAGGAATGTAATAATGTCAACCTTATAAACCCAGAACATCATCTTGGAAATACGCCTTACTATAGCACAGAGCATTTTAAACATTATCAGGTTACTGAAGGCTATCCTCCATCCTGCTGGGAGGTGTAGTCCAATGGTGATGTAAGTACGCGGAAGAAGCTAACTTCTCCTAACTGTCTTTTAGAGGAGAACTCCGGCGAAAATTAACTTATCCCCCTATCCACAGAATAGGGAAGTAGATGATCACGGGGGTCTGATTGCTGGGGCCCTCTGCGATCTCCAGGACGGGACCCCGGCGCTCTCAGTGAAGAGCACGTGTTGGCTACCGATAGACGGCACACGCTCCATTCATTTCTATGGGAGTGCCAATGATGCCCAGAGCTGTACTCGAGTCTTTTCGGCAATCCCATAGACATGAATGGAGCGCATGCCGGCTGCAGCACATGCTCCTCACTAAGCGCCGGGTCCCGTCGTCCCGGTGATATGCCAGCAGTCGGACCCCCACGTGATCAGCTACTTATCCCATATCCTGTTGATAGGGGTAAGTAAATTTTCCCTGAAGAACCCCTTTAATAGGAACAAAACAGGAGATGACTCCACATAGACCCAGAACATCCCCCACAGAGCCTTCCGAACATCATCCAGAAAAAAAAAATATAACAACAAAAAATAAAAACCCCACTATGGTAAACAAAACCAACAACCTCCAAACCAGTGGACAATAAGGCGCTGAGGTACCAGGCGATAGGTAGAGCAATCAGTTTATTCCCAACATGCAACGCGTTTCGCGCAAATGCGCTTCATCAGGCATATGCCTGATGAAGCGCATTTGCGCGAAACGCGTTGCATGTTGGGAATAAACTGATTGCTCTACCTATCGCCTGGTCCCTCAGCGCCTTATTGTCCACTGGTTTGGAGGTCGTTGGTTTTATTGCATTTCATTGTGGAGTGGCAGGAGAGGGTTCCACATACACGCTTTTCTCCAAGTTGTGCTGGCCTTTGCACAACCGACATTGGTAAGCACATTCTTTACCATCAACGTTTCCTTTGTCATCGTTTATCTGCACCATGGAGCGCTCCTCTTTGTCGTCTTTGTACTATGGTAAACAAACAGTTAAGCGGCGCGGCATCTACTTAGTTCTCATTAAAACGAGTGGGCGCCTTGTGTCGTCTCGATGTTTGCTTACTTAATAAAGTCAAACAAGAAAGTGCTATTTAATGTAGTGTGAATTGCGCCGCTAAGCCTGGAGAGAAAGCAATTAGGCAGAGATTAACGGTTAATACCCAGGACGGGAGGAGGTGCACTCAGGAGCGGGAAGACGCCAGAAATTTGCGTACACCTCCCCCTCTTCCCCCTCCTTCCTCAAACAAACCCCATTCCCGTCTTTGTAATTGGTGTAAATGAAGTGCAATTGTACATTCGGAAGAAATTATTATTTTTTTTCTCTTTTTTTTTTGTCACGGTACGAGGAGACATCAGCGGCGGCGCCGCTTTAAACTTTATCGCCTCCGTTTTTTTAAAAGCCCACGCCGGCGGGGATAACGAGATTTGTCATCGGATGGAGTGCTGCCTTGCTTCACCTAGTGCTGCCAGATAATGGGAGCCGTAGTTCACACGGGCGCGTACCGGGGCTGCGATGTGTGCGCCAGGCAAGCAATTCCCAGGAGCGAGCCTTTTACGAAATCACTTCTGTCATTGACAGAACAAATTAGGGGATTTGGTACCTGACAAGTGCGACCGTCTAGCACTTTCCTCCGACTCCGGGGCACGTTCGTAAGGAAGAATAGCGAACGCTACGAAACGTGCCCCTTCCCCATGGCTGTCCCCTGAGGTCACTGACAAGGAAGATGATCCCTTCTGTATCTGTAGAAGAATCAATAAGATATCAATTTGTAACAAATTACTATTCCTTCTCTGCAGTGTCAGCTGCTCGATAGCTCTATAGGTAAAATCAGGGACTCCGGCTCAGCTACATTGTCTATAGGAGTCTAAGGGAGCCCGAAAATCCCATTACGGTCTTATTAGAGTCTGTCTATGCTTTACACTGCAGCTTTGCTCCATTAGGACAGAGCTATGATCAGTGATTCCGGATAAGTTGCATTGATTCTAAGGTAATCCGAAGTCCTATTACTGCAGTTAGAGATGAGCGAACTTACAGTAAATTCGATTCGTCACGAACTTCTCGGCTCGGCAGTTGATGACTTATCCTGCATAAATTAGTTCAGCTTTCAGGTGCTCCGGTGGGCTGGAAACATTCCTAGGAAAGAGTCTCCTAGGACTGTATCCACCTTTTGCAGCCCATGGGAGCACCTGAAAGCTGAACTAATTTATGCAGGAAAAGTAATCAACTGCCGAGCCGAGAAGTTCGTGACGAATCGAATTTACTGTAAGTTCGCTCATCTCTAACTGCAGTAATAGGACTTCGGATTACCTTAGAATCAATGCAACTTATCCGGAATCACTGCAGTGTTTCCCAAGCAGGGTGCCTCCAGCTGTTGCAAAACTACAACTCCCAGCATGCCCGGACAGCCGTTGGCTGTCCGGGCATGCTGGGAGTTGTAGTTTTGCAACAGCTGAAGGCACCCTGCTTGGGAAACATTGAATTACTGTCTTATTGAAGGCCCAGGTCACTTACCTGTGTCTGTCTATGATTTACACTGCTGCTTTGCTCCCTTAGGACAGAGCTGGGTAAGGGTGCGTTCACACTACGGAATTCCCGCAGAATTCCACGAGCGGAACTCCGCGAGCGTAATTCCACGGTGTCAACTTAACATTAGTGTGAATGGGTCTCCGCGAGACCCGTTCACACCGTGGAATTTCTGCTGAAATTGTTCTGCGCAAAGAAAGAACATGTTCATTCTTTGCGCGGATTCCGCGAGCACTGCATAGCCGTCATTGGTGATGGCTCAGTGCCCCGCGGCTCTAGCACCGAAATATAACCGGGGCCGGCCGCCAGGCAGAATCTCCGCTAGTGGAATTCAGTGAGCGGAGATTCCGCAGTGTGAACACACCCTTAAAGGGGCACTCCAGTGGAAAACAATTTTATTTATATCAACTGGTGCCCGAAAGTTAAAACAGATTTGTAAATAACTTCTATTCAAAAATCTTAATCCTTCCAGTACTTTTCAGCTGCTGGATGCTCCACAGGAAGGTCTGACCACAGTGCTCTCTGCTGACACCTCTGTCCATGTCAGGAACTGTCCAGAGCAGGAGAGGTTTGCTGTGGGGATTTGCTCCTACTCTGGACAGTTCCTGACATGGACAGAGGTGTCAGCAGAGAGCACTGTGGTCAGACAGAAAAGAACTACACAACTTTCTCTGTAGTATCTGGCAGCTGAAAAGTACTGGAAGGATTAAAATGTTTAAATAGAAATAATTTACAAATCTGTTTAACTTTCTGACACAAGTTGATTTGAAAAAAAAAATGTTTTTTTCCACCGGAGTACCCCTTTAAGTAACTGTGACTCAACTGAATTGCCTTTCACGGTCTGAGGCATTGTTAAAGGGGTACTCCGGTGGAAAACTTTTTTTTTTTTTTTAATCTTTTTGGAACACAGAGCTCTCTGCTGACATCGCAACCACAGAGCTCTCTGCTGACCTCTCCGTCCATTTTAGGAACTGTCCAGAGCAGCATATGTTTGCTATGGGAATTTTCTCCTACTCTGGACAGTTCTTAAAATGGACAGAGATGTCAGCAGAGAGCACTGTGCTCGTGATGTCAGCAGAGAGCTCTGTGTTCCAATAAGAAACCCATTTCCTCTGTAGTATTCAGCAGCTAATAAGTACTGGAAGGATTAAGATTTTTTTAATAGAAGTAATTTACAAATCTGTTTAACTTTTTGGCACCAGTTGATTAAAAAAAAAAAAAAAGTTTTCCACCGGAGTACCCCTTTAACATTTTGGCTCCTGCTCTATCTCTCTGCCTTGCTTTATACTGCAGGTTAACTCGTTTATGACACAGCTGGAGTCTGTAGTAATGTGGAATCCTCCTAATGTATCATATTGACTTTGCCTTTATAGGGTGGAGTTACCCTTTAAGATTCATTTACAAGTCGTATTCCTGATCAGAAGACAGCCCAGACAGTACTGGTGAATATTATTTGATTTGCTGGGAGTTTTCCACATGAAGGAGCCCATATCCATGTATTATACTCAGCACGAATAGAAAAAAATCTAAATAAATAGGAATTTTTCTGACAGGCGAGTTATAGTCCCCGGAGGTTGCTTTCTTTTGCTGATCGGGCTGCGGGTCTGAGCCGATAACACGGGGATTAAGGTAACAACACGATGATGAAATGGGATCCAGAAAAAGGATTTGTGAAAGGTCAGCGGTTTACAAGTATCACACCGGGGTCTTGTGAGATGGAGTTTATTTGTTTTCCACCTTAATCCGGCCTGATCCGTACATCGAGTGCGAATGACGACAAGGAAGACGACAGCAGCGGTCAGCGGCGGCGCCGTATCGGGCTGTAAACACCAAACCGTTCAGCCATTGTCTTCCATGTGCTAATTTACAATCAAAATGTATCAAAAACAATCTTCCATAGCTTATGCAGTGTTACCCAACCAGTGCGCCTCCAGCTGTTGCAAAACTACAACTCCCAGCAGGCCCGGACAACCAGACATGTCAGAGCCAAAGCTTAACTCTGTTCTGTACAGCTCATCCTGGCCCAGGTTACTGTTGGGAGCGTGTGCTGGTGGCCGGGAGCGTGTGCTGGTGGCCGGGAGCGTTGTAGTGTGAGGTGCGATGCAATTTACTAGGAAAAGCAGGCAGCCAGGTAGAGGTACCAGTGCAGGACGTTCTGCCCTGATGTTGGAATGGGGTTTTTTCAATTGATGGGGCCCAGCACAAAGTGGGGGGGACAGCGGACGGCGCATGCCCCTCCTCCCCCACCCCTATCCCATGTGACGTCATTGTTCCCTTGCATTGCTGTCTTCCATTATATTCATGGGACCTATAGCTCTGATATTCCTGGTTCATCCACTCCAGTGGAAAAAAAAAAATTCAAATCAACTGGTGCCAGAAAGTTAAAGCATTACTGTCGTTGGAAATAACTTTTTTTTTATTTAATACTTCCTTAAAAACTAAGCATTTCCCTAATATACAGTACTCCATTAAAAAAATGTGATTGCTAAAGATGTGCAAAAAAGGGTTTACAAATATGGCCACTAGGGGTCTCTGTCTTTTTCGTTTTGCAAACGAACCCTGAAAATTCAGCCTTTTTGGTCCTTTTTTTATATTTTAAAGGGGATATCCAGAATAAGAAAAAAAAGAGCACCACTCCTATTCTCAGGTTAGGTGTGGTATTGCAGCTTAGTTCCATTGAAGTGAATGGAGCCCGGGTGTAATACCACACACAACCTGGATACAGGGGTGGTGCTGTTTTTGGAAGAAATTGGTTCTGTTTTTCTTATTCCTAGATAACCCCTATGTATATGGCAATTAGAGCTGGTGTATTGCTGGCTGTTAGGGGGTTGTCCAATTCGGGGCGGGGGCTCATTTTGTTGTTTATGTTGCACACAACTGTATAAGGAAAACAAGGTCTCGGGGGCATCAATCCTTCATTCCACGTCCACTCCTGAAGTGAATAAAAACACAAGAATTGTTAATTGCATATACAAATAGTCGGAAAGTCAACAATACGTCCCGAGCAATTCCAGAAAAATGTGTCAAACAGAAGTCAAAGCCGTCAGAAGAATTTCCAATTCTCCAAAAGAGAAAACTGTCAACATTAATTATAGAATTCATCCGGGCGGGACGTGATGAGAATTGAAAATTGCCCGAAAGGCGTCGGTAGTTGAGGAACGAAATTTAATGAGGTTTTTACTTCATGCAAACAAACTGCAGAGCGGGCAGAACGCCGGCACTCGGGTAGGTACGTGACCGCTCTGCTCATTGGCCACTCAGGATGGAAAGTGACTCTCCATAAATTGTTACATATTAGAATCGTGCAACTTTCTCACTTGTTCTCTGTTACTTCCACAATATCATCACAATGTCAGACCTGGATATACATCATTATACTGAATTTAGGTTGCCTAGCGACCATTTACTTCCTGTTTGGGTGACAATAATTTCAGGACGTTTAGCTACATCTTCTGGGGTGGTCACAGAAAGTTCTATGTTCTTACCTCCAACCACCAATCTGTCAGCCACCGCCACTTTAGGAGAGCAATAGCTGCTGGTAACAGACGTGCCACATGCAGGCATGTCTACTACAAGACGCTCCAGTGATGTCATAGCCAACATGTCCCTCCCTCTCCCTGCCACAAAAGAAGAGCAGAGCAGGAGAGGAGGAGAACGCGCCATCACTGAATAGGCTGTGAAGTCGGGACTGGGGGGGCCTACTGTTATTTGGGGCTCTAGAGGGTGGGGGCCTACTGCTATATGGGGACTGTATAGAGGTGGGGGCCTTCTGGTATATGGGGATTATATAGGGGTGGGGGTCTACTGTTTTGGGGGCCTACTGTTATATGCGGGCAATATGGGGGTCTACTGCCATAAGGTAAAAAAAAGACAAAGGGATGCGCTCCGTAGTGTGAGATCTTAGGGTTAGCAGGACATACGCAACAATGTGAATTGCGCTTACCGGATAAGGTTGCACTCCTGTCCAAATACAACCATGGATATGAGCGCATAGATAAAATAAGGAAGGTCTCTGCAGCTGCTCCGCACCAAACGTGTTTCACGGAAGTTCCGCTTCATCAGGCATGATGCCTGATGAAGCGGAACTTCCGTGAAACGTGTTGCATTGTGGGAATAAAGAATCCTTACTTTTATCCTGGTCTCAGTGCTTCCATTACTCTGCTGGTATTTGGAGGACTTCTGGTTTTATTGGTACTGCCATAAGGGGCACAGAGGGGGCTTAACTACTATTACTTATGCTATATGGGGGCTCTATGGAGGAGAAGCCAAATGTTAGATGGGGCCTACTGCTATATGGGGCACAGAGGGGGCCTAACTACTATATGGTGGGGGGGGGGGGTTAGCATTAATACCGATTGGGACAAAGAATGTGGAAAGAGAATTTGGAAAAGGGAAAAATAGTGTGATTTTGTGTGAATTGTGTTGTTGCACACTACATATGAATAAATCCTTCTACCTACATGTATTTCTTGATTTTTATACATGTGCATGTCTTGCGGCTCTCAAACATCTGAAGTCTATCAAATGAAACTCTTATGTTGAGCAAGTTTGGCCACCTCTGTTATAGGGGGTCCCACCAGAAGCACATATACCCTATACACAGGAGTGGATAAGTGTAGAATCTCAAGTGGTCGGAACCCCCCCGGCCCCCCATGATTTGAAGTCTCCCATTGGAAAAGAACAGTGGTCACCTATGTGCACTGCTTCTCCAGTCATTGCCTACGGGACCGAGTGTGGGACCACCAACAGAAGACTTGAGATCCACCATAAGTAATTATATTACACCATTATATTATATTATATATTATATATATATATATATATATATATATATATATATATATATATATATATAATAATTATTATTATTATTATTCGTCAAAAAATATAAAATATTAAAAGACATTAAAACACACATATGAAATCAATCAGAGGAACAGATCGGTGTATGAGCCATAAGGTAATTCATAAAAGATAAATATACTGTATAAAGAATATACAGTGACCCCCCGACCTATGATGGCCCCGACATACGATCATTTCAACATACGATGGCCTCTCAGAGGCAGCATCAACATACGATGCTTTTGTATGTCGGGGCCATCGCATAAACAGCTATCCGGCAGCGCAGACTGCTTCAGCTGCCACCGGATAGCCGTTTACGGTGCCCCGTGTGGTCCGGTGATGATCACTTACCTGTCCTCGGGGCTCCAGCGCGTCCTCTTCGGGATCCCCTGCATCGTCGGCGCTCTCCAAGCCGTCCCGTCATCCAATAGGAGCGGCGTGCATAGCGACATGATGGCGGCGACAGAGAGCGAGGATGCCGGGGAAGCAGAGGCCTTACCGGAGCGTCGGGGACACCCTGGGGACGCGGCGAAAGCGAAGGACGGCGACATCCTGGGCAGCGGTGACGGTCCGGAGCGGCGGGGACAGGCGAGTAACAGTGGTCTTCAACCTGCGGACCTCCAGATGTTGCAAAACTACAACTCCCAGCATGCCCGGACAGCCATTGGCTGTCCGGGCATGCTGGGTGTTGTAGTTTTGCAACATCTGGTGGTCCGCAGGTTGAAGACCACTGTCCTATACTTTACATTGCACGGATCCCTCAACATACGATGGTTTCAACAAACGATGGTCCATTTGGAACGGATTACCATCGTATGTTGAGGGACCACTGTACATAAATGTAAAAAACATGAATAGCGGTACAAAGAAAAATATATTACGGTTAGGGATGAGCTGATCGAATCTGACGAATCCGAATTTGTTACGAATTTCAGGAAAAATTCGATTAGTAAGGAATGCGAATATCGCCGCGATTCGATCACACGAATCGCTTCATTAAACTCCACTTAGTGCGGTCCAAGCTCCAGGGCAACTAAAATGGCGGATCCACATGTGAGGACATGGGGCAAGGAATCCTGGGAAGGTGGGAACAAGGGTAGGCGGGATGACCCCGAATCATATGCAGGATGCAGCCTATCAGCAGCCAGTCACCCCTGTGATGTCACAGCCCTATATAATCGGCAGCCATCTTGCTGCCAGTCACATCAGCGTTCTATTACAGAGAGAGTGAGATAGACAGCAGTGTGTGTTGCACAGAAAAGCATTTTTACACCAGTGTTTCACCCCCCAGTCACATCAGCGTTCTATTACAGAGAGAGTGAGACAGACAGCAGTGTGTGTTGCACAGAAAAGCTTTTTTACAGCAGTGATTCACCTCAAGCCCAAGAGGTCCAGCCTAGAAGCACTGATAGGGAAAGGAGTGAGATTGAGAGAGAAAGTGCAATTTTGGGTGTAGTACACAGCGACTGTGTGCTGCTGCACTGGTGTGTACAACAACCAAAAAGCTAATAGTAGCCAGCCAGTTAGGGTGAGCAGAGAACTAAAAGCTGATTGTCCTCTATTAAAGGGGTTCTCCGGTGCTTAGACATCTTATCCCCTATCCAAAGGATAGGGGATAAGATGCCTGATCGCGGGAGTCCCGCCGCTGGGGACCCCCGTGATGTTGCACGCGGCACTTCATTTATAATCAGTCCCCGAAGCGGCGTGTGACGGTGTGTGATGTCACGCCTCCACCCCCATGTGACGTCACGCTCCGCCCCTCAATGCAAGCCTATGGGAGGGGGCGTGATAGCTATCACGCGCCCTCCCGTAGGCCTGCATTGAGGGGAGGAGCGTGATGACACACAGGGGTGGAGGCGTGACATCACACACCGTCGGCCCTGTTGTCGCCGGTAATCAGACCCGGAGCGAACACGCTCCGGGGACTGATTACAAACGGGGTGCCGCGTGCAAGATCACAGGGGTCCCCAGCGGCGGGACTCCCGCGATCAGGCATCTTATCCCCTATCCTTTGGATAGGGGGATAAGATGTCTAAGCATCGGAGAACCCCATTAAGTGTACCATTTTGTTCCTGTTAAAGTCTTAAAGGGGTACTCCCGTGGAAAACTTTTTTTTAAATCAACTGCTGTCCATTTTAGGGGTAATAATGACTCAGACAGTTCGTCCAGAGCATGAGAAAATCCCCATAGCAAACATATGCTGCTCTGGACAGTTCCTAAAATTGACAGCAGAGGTCAGCAGAGAGCACTGTGGTCATGACATCAGAGGAAATGCATTTCTTTTTTGGATTTCTCTTTAGTATACAGCCCCTAAAAAGTACTGGAAGGATTAACATTTTTTAATAGAAGTCATTTACAAATCTGTTTAACTTTCTGGCACCAGTTGATTTTAAAAAAAAGTTTCCCACGGGAGTACCCCTTTAAGGGCCTAGATACTGTAAAAGGCCAGGCAAGACTACACACCTGCTGGTGTTGTAGACAAATACTGTTTTAGGGTGCATTCCCACGTGGCGTATTTTGCTGCGTATTTGCTGCGTATTTGGTGCTGCGTATTTTCCTACCCATTGACTTCAACAGGGAAAATAAAATACGCAGCAGCAAATTCGCAGCAAATACGCCATGTGGGAACGTACCCTTAAGCGTAGTGGAGCGTATTGTACTCCTTGGACTTGAGGCTCCTATGATACTGGACACTCTCGGACTTGACTTGACCTTAGCAAAGACTTGTAAGGAGAGAGAGAAGCTCCACCCAGGGCTTATATGGGGGAGACTAGCAGGGAGCCCATAGGTCACTAGCAGGGAGCCCCTGGTCACTGGTACCTCCTGGGTAGCAATCACCTGTGTTTTCCAAACAGTGTATCTCCAGCTGTTGCAAAACAACAACTGGAGGCACCCTGGTTGGGAAACACTACCGTAAGGAATAATCGTTGAGCCAGTGCCCCTTGACCCGTAGCCCTCCAGCTGTTGTCACACTACAACTCCCAGCATGCCCTGACAGCCTTCATCTGTGTGCAGAAAAGGATAACCCAGAACTCTCCATCAAAACCTCCAGAAAATCCTCTAGAAGAGTGGTCTCCAACCTGCGGACCTCCAAATGTTGCAAAACTACAACTCCCAGCATGCCCGGAGAGCCGTTGGCTGTCCAGGCATGATGGGAGTTGTAGTTTTGTAACATCTGGAGGTCCGCAGGTTGAAGACCACTGCCCTAGAACATTAATCACATAACACGAGGGAGACATAGGACCCGTCTCCCTGCACAGATGATATTGGCCCCGCAGGCCTCTTCACATCGGGCCCCGGTGAGAACTTCTAATTTATTACAGTAATTCCAGCAGATGTTATTGTTTTAATAAGGTGCAACGTAATCTCCAGGAGGGGCACCTCGAATCTAGGGCACCAGGGCATCACACAGGATAGGCTTAGATATACAGCTCAGCACACAGTATCACACAGGATAGGCTTAGATACACAGCTCAGCACACAGTATCAAACAGGATAGGCTTAGATACACAGCTCAGCAGACAGTATCACACAGGATAGGCTTAGATAAACATGTCAGCAGACAGTATTACACAGGATAGGCTCTATGGAAACCTGGTAATTGGTTCTGAAGCCACCAAAATGTCATCCAAAAATAGGAAAAAGTGAGGATTAAATAAAAATAAGAAGATAACTGATATAGATAAAAGTAAGAAAGATCTGCTGGAAGCTGTAAATCACTGTTTATTTCTGTGTTTTCCAACCAGGGTGCCTCCAGCTGTTGCAAAACTACAACTCCCAGCATGCCCGGACAGCCGTTGGCTGTCCGGGCATGCTGGGAGTTGTAGTTTTGCAACAGCTGGAGGCACCCTGGTTGGAAAACACTGAAATAGAGATTTACAATAGCTTCTTCAGGGTCCTGTACAGTACACAAAATGTACTTATTCAGAGGACAAGAGCTTCTTCAGGGTCCTGTATAGTACACGAAATGTCCTAAAAAAAAAAAGTACAATTGAGCTGCCCTTACTTGGTGTCCAAAGGAGCAGCTAAAATGGCATAGGTTAAAATCAGTACAGAACATGTAATACCTCCCTGTACTGTAGGGGGCGCTACCAGACACCAGTCAGTGCATACACTTCAGTAATACAGGTAAAGAGTACAGAACATGTAATACCTCCCTGTACTTTAGGGGTTGCTTTCAGACAGGAATTCAGTGCATGCAGGGGTTTTACCAGTGAATGCCCATTGGTCGGTTCTTCCAGCCATTGACATGTTTCGCAGATTCCGTAGCATTGTATGTTGAGTCTGGTTTCAAGACCATTGTATGTTGAAACTATTGTATGTTGAGGCCATTGTAAGTTGAGGGATCACTGTATATTGTGAATGATAGAGAGTTCTGAAGAGAGTGTGGGCCCAAGACGGACATTGGAGCAGCATCTGCCACACAGGATGGGCAGGAGTACAGAAGAATACGTGATTCTGTACTGGGTCACCACACTAGATCAGCAGGCAGTATCATATATGATAAGCTTAGATACAGTAGATCAGCAGGCAGTCATTAATATGATCCGATTAGATACACCAGATGAGCAGACAGTATCACACATGATAGGATTGGATACACTGGCTCAGCAATTCAGTCTCCCAATTCGTCTTAATGTGTGGCTCACACTGCCTGAAAGATACACCACTTCAATTGACAGATCACCAAAGGCGGGCTTAGATACCCCAGCTTGATATACAGTATCAAATATAAAATGCTGACGTTTTATAGAACTTTTTTTTCCTGTGATGGCCTATTGTAATTCCTAACATATTTGTGAATCACCTAAGTTAAAGGGGTATTCCAGGAAAAAACTTTTTATATATATATATATATATATATATATATATATATATATATATAAAGTTTTTTCCTGGAATACCCCTTTACATATATATATATATATATATATATATATATTTCAACTGGCTCCAGAAAGTTAAACAGATTTGTAAATTACTTCTATTAAAAAATCTTCATCCTTCCAGTACTTATGAGTTGCTGAAGTTGAGTTGTTGTTTTCTGTCTAAGTGCTCTCTGATGACACGTGTCTTGGGAACTGTCCAGAGTAGAAACAAATCCCCATAGCAAACCTCTTCTACTCTGTGCAGTTCCCGAGACAAGCAGAGATGTCAGCAGAGAGCACTGTTGCCAGACAGAAAAGAACAACTCAACTTCAGCAGCTGAAGTTGGTGCAGAAAGTGCAAACGGAGACAATACCCCCATGTGCAAAATGAGAGCGTGACCAGGAGATGTCCACCCCTACGACCATTCCGGACAAAGTCCTTCTTCCGGGAGTGTGACTCCCGTTAGAAGGACTTTGTCCGAAACGGTCATAGGGGTGGACATCTCCTGGTCACGCTCTCAATTTGCACATGTGGGTATTGTCTCAGTTTGCACTTTCTGCACCAATGTACTTTGGTAGGATGTTTTAATACCCTTTTGCACTTTAAAAGCACTGTTGTGTAAATGTACCTCCATTGTGTGCAAATACATTGCTGCTTAAAGGGGTACTCCGGTGGAAAACTTTTTATTTTAAATCAACTGGTGCCAGAAAGTTAAACAGATTTGTAAATTACTTCTATAAAAAAAATCTTAATCCTTCCAGTTCTTATTAGCTGCTGAAGACTACATAGGAAATAATTTTCTTTTTGGAACACACAGCTCTCTGCTGACATCATGACCACAGTGCTCTCTGCTGACATCTCTGTCCATTTTAGGAACTGTCCAGAGCAGCATATGTTTGCTATGGGGATTTTCTCCAGCTCTGGACAGTTCCTAAAATGGACAGAGATGTCAGCAGAGAGCACTGTGCTCCTGATATCAGTGGAGAGCTCTGTGTTCCGAAAAGAATTCCCTCTGTAGTAATCAGCAGCTAATAAGTACTGGAAGGATTAAGATTTTTTTTATAGAAGTAATTTACAAATCTGTTTAACTTTCTGGCACCAGTTGATTTAAAAAAAAAAAAAAAAAAAAAAAAGTTTTCCCCCGGAGTACCCCTTTAAACCATGCATATAAAAATCTTTTGAAACGGCGGCCACTCAGCAAGCAGTATCAAACACTACAGGCTTAGATACGCTGGCTCAGCAGCACAATATACTCGGAGATTACAGGATGTAATGGAGGAATCTATAATGTGAGTGAAATCGTGACAGAATTCACTAGTTAGGCTCCGTTCTTTGGGAGGTTCTGTTAAGGATTCAGAAAAAGTAATAAAGCTAAAATTGTTTTCCGGGTAACATGCGGCTATTGCAATATAATCAGCCCCAGAGCAGGAAATTCTCATAATTACAACTCAGCAAATGGAAAAAAGACATTTCTTACAATGGAGATATTATCTCTTATAACATTTGTCAATCTGAGCACAATATTACAGTATATGTATAGCTATAGTCTACATGAACAGGACAGTCATTATACATATGCATTATACTCCAGAGGTGCGCTCACTATTCTGCTGGAGGGGTCACTGTGTACATACATTACATTACTTATCCTGTACTGATCCTGATTTATGTCTTGTATTATACTCCAGAGTTGTACTCACTATTCTGCTGGTGAGGTCACTGTGTATATACATTACATTACTTATCCTGTACTGATCCTGAGTTATATCCTGTATTATACTCCAGAGCTTTACTCACTATCCTGCTGGTGAGGTCACTGTGTATATACATTGCATTACTTATCCTGTACTGATCCTGAGTTATATCCTGTATTATACTCCAGAGCTGTACTCACTATTCTGCTGGTGGGATCACTGTGTACATACATTACATTACTTATCCTGTACTGATCCTGAGTTATATCCTGTATTATACTCCAGAGCTGTACTCACTATTCTGCTGGCGAGGTCACTGTGTACATACATTACATTACTTATCCTGTACTGATCCTGAGTTATATCCTGTATTATACTCCAGAGCTGCACTCACTATTCTCCTGGTCTAGTCACTGTGCACATACATTACTTATTTTATAGTAAGTTACAGCTTTTATTATACAATAACAATACATATTAGCAGTTCTGATCCTCTCTATTTATGTGATCACTTATAAATCCACTAATTCTGCAATAATTCTTCAGGACTGATGGTTGCGGCTGATTTCCTTCCGTGCTCCGCTATTTCCATGTCTCTCATAGAGATTTGTGGAGAATTCTTGCCATGTTCGGCCTTCATGGTGAATCTGAGACGTGGTCAGGATAGGTGGGATTTAGCAATTTAACCCTCGAAAGATCAAACCTTCACAGTATGTCCCAATTTATGTAGAATTTGAAAGATTCAATCATAATATTTTGGGTAAAAGTCACGACGGCCATCAGTCTCTTATGGCCATTCTGTCTCCAGAAAAGGGGCAGCAGCTTGGCCACATGCCCGCCACCCGTACCCACCCTGCAGTCATGATTCTTTCCAGCTCTATGAGCCTCTGTAATTAATCGCATCTCGTTAGATCTTTTCCGCTTGGTGCCCATTCACACCTCGCAGGCTCTTTGGCTGCATTGTTCTGCAGGGATTTTACATGTCGCCTGTGACCGCTGCTCCGCACCCGTCTCCAGACTAATTACTACACTAATCGCTCTGCAGCACATTGCTTCCAATCCATCTATTGCTTAATTGAGAAAAATTTTGGTCATTGGTCAAAGATACATGGTTAGGCTGGGTTCACATTGTGATGTGCTGCGATGGAGGATGATATGCTGTGATGGATGGAGATGTGCTGTGATGGAGGGAGATGTGCTGTGATGGAGGGAGATGTGCTGTGATGGAGGGAGATGTGCTGTGATGCAGGGAAGATGTGCTGTGATGGAGATAGATGTGCTGTGATGGAGGGGAGATGCGTTGTGATGGAGTCAGATGTGCTTTGATGGAGGGAGATGTGCTGTGATGGAGGGAGATGTGCTGTGATGGAGGGAAGATGTGCTGTGATGGAGGGAGATGTGCTGTGATGGAGGGGGATGTGCTGTAATGGAGGGGGATGTGCTTTGATGGAGGGAGATGTGTTGTGATGGAGGGGAGATGTGCTGTGATGGAGGGGAGATGTGCTGTGATGGAGGGAGATGTGCTGTGATGGAGGGAGATGTGCTGTGATGGAGAATGATGTGCTGTGATGGATGGAGATGTGCTGTGATGGAGTGAGATGTGCTGTGATGGAGGGAGAGGTGCTGTGATGGAGGGAGATGTGCTTTGATGGAGGGAGATGTGCTGTGATGGAGGGAGATGTGCTGTGATGGAGGGAGATGTGTTGGGATGGAGGGAAGATGTGCTGTGATGAAGGGGATGTGCTGTGATGGAGGGGGAATTGCTGTGATGGAGGGGGATGTGCTGTGATGGAGGGAGATGTGCTGTGATGGAGGGAGATGTGCTGTAATGGAGGGGAAAATGTGCTGTGATGGAGGGGATGTGCTGTGATGGAGGGGGAGATGTGCTGTGATGGAGGGAGATGTGCTGTGATGAAGGGAGATGTGCTGTGATGGAGGGGGAGATGTGCTGTGATGGAGGGAGAGATGTGCTGTGATGGAGGGGGATGTGCTGTGATGGAGGGGGGTGTGCTGTGATGGAGGGAGATGTGCTGTGATGGAGGGAGATGTGCTGTGATGGAGGGGGATGTGCTGTGATGGAGGGGATGTGCTGTGATGGAGGGGAGATGTGCTGTGATGGAGGGAGATGTGCTGTGATGGAGGGAGATGTGCTGTGATGGAGGGAGATGTGCTGTGATGGAGGGAGATGTGTTGTGATGGAGGGAGATGTGCTGTGATGGAGGGAGATGTGCTGTGATGGAGGGAGATGTGCTGTGATGGAGGGGGATGGGCTGTGATGGAGGGAGATGTGCTGTGATGGAGGGAGATGTGCTGTGATGGAGGGAGATGTGCTGTGATGGAGGGGGATGGGCTGTGATGGAGGGAGATGTGCTGTGATGGAGGGGGATGGGCTGTGATGGAGGGAGATGGGCTGTGATGGAGGGAGATGTGCTGTGATGGAGGGAGATGTGCTGTGATGGAGGGAGATGTGCTGTGATGGAGGGAGATGTGCTGTGATGGAGGGAGATGTGCTGTGATGGAGGGAGATGTGCTGTGATGGAGGGAGATGTGCTGTGATGGAGGGGGATGGGCTGTGATGGAGGGAGATGTGCTGTGATGGAGGGGGATGGGCTGTGATGGAGGGAGATGGGCTGTGATGGAGGGAGATGTGCTGTGATGGAGGGAGATGTGCTGTGATGGAGGGAGATGTGCTGTGATGGAGGGAGATGTGCTGTGATGGAGGGAGATGTGCTGTGATGGAGGGAGATGTGCTGTGATGGAGGGAGATGTGCTGTGATGGAGGGAGATGTGCTGTGATGGAGGGAGATGTGCTGTGATGGAGGGGGATGGGCTGTGATGGAGGGAGATGTGCTGTGATGGAGGGGGATGGGCTGTGATGGAGGGAGATGGGCTGTGATGGAGGGAGATGTGCTGTGATGGAGGGAGATGTGCTGTGATGGAGGGAGATGTGCTGTGATGGAGGGAGATGTGCTGTGATGGAGGGAGATGTGCTGTGATGGAGGGAGATGTGTTAGGATTGAGTGGAATTCCCAGAAGTAAAAACTTCCTGATTACAGCTCTGGATATAAATGGAGCATAAATCACAGCATAATGGGGGAGATTTATCAAACCCTGTATAGGGTTAGCAACCAATCAGATGGCTTATTTTATATTTCAGAGGCCCTTTTAAAAATAAAAGAAGTGATCTGATTGGTTGTTATGGTAAACTTCCCCTCTGCACAGGTTTTGAACCCCGCCCCCCCATATCTTTTCCAGTCCTCTGCATAATATATTATCCTATGGGGAGTAGTTATATCATATGGGGTCATGGGTCACAGAGTACGATTAGGAGATCTTCACATTGGCGTTGACCATTCCTTGGGACATATTGGGGGAACTTTCTCTGTAGAAATTAGAACAAGGAGCCAGGGACGTGGTGTTCTATTCGCACCGGAGCAGTAAGTGGGTATCGACTTGTGACTTGCGTGTTTTCTTCGTATTTAGCATTTTTGAGGTTAATGATGTAAATACAGTCAATCATTCTCATTTACCTGGATCCTGGGACTGAGAACCTGCAGACTTCATTACAGACCTGCTGACTAAGCCCCCGACTCATGGACGCCCTGGGACCCCGGGAGGGGACGGATTACTGACTAATCTGGAATAACAGCAGAATATTAGGGCTACACTATGGTGTTCACAGCCTCCTGCTATAGGCTATACTATTACTCTAAGGTGGAGAGATAGATAGATATGGGATAGATAGATAGATATGAGATAGATAGATAGATAGATAGATAGATATGAGATAGATGATATGAGATAGATAGATAGATAGATAGATAGATATGAGATAGATATGAGATAGATAGATAGATAGATAGATAGATAGATAGATAGATAGATAGATATGAGATAGATAGATATGAAATAGAGAGATATGAGATAGATAGATAGATAGATAGATATGAGATAGATAGATAAATAGATAGATATGAGATAGATAGATATTTAGAAAGATATTAGATAGAAAGATAGATAGATATGAGATAGATAGATATGAGATAGATAGATATGAGATAGATATTAGATAGATAGATAGATAGATAGATAGATATGAGATAGATAGATAGATAGGTAGGTAGGTAGGTAGGTAGATAGATAGATAGATAGATAGGTAGGTAGGTAGATAGATAGATAGATAGATATGAGATAGATAGATATGAGATAGATAGATAGATAGATAGATAGATAGATATGTGATATATAGATATGAGATAGATAGATAGATATGAGATAGATAGATAGATAGATAGATATGAGATAGATAGATAGATAGATAGATAGATATGAGATAGATGATATGAGATAGATAGATAGATAGATAGATATGAGATAGATATGAGATAGATAGATAGATATGAGATAGATAGATATGAAATAGAGAGATATGAGATAGATAGATAGATATGAGATAGATAGATAAATAGATAGCAAAAAGATAAAGGCAGCACCTCAGTCGTCCAGAGTAGGAGAAGAAAATGAAAAAGGAGATGGGGTGCACGCATTCCTAGAACCTGGGTCCACTGGTTCCTCAATCCAGAAAAGTAAAGATGATGCAGCACTCCACAATAATGCATAAGGTGGTGTTTATTCCAGCATGTGCAAAGACAACGTTTCACCAGTCTCTCACGAGAAAGCCAGTGAGAGACTGGTGAAACGTTGTCTTTGCACATGCTGGAATAAACACCACCTTATGCATTATTGTGGAGTGCTGCATTATCTTTACTTTTCTAGATAAATAGATAGATATGAGATAGATAGATATTTAGAAAGATATTAGATAGAAAGATAGATAGATATGAGATAGATAGATATGAGATAGATAGATATGAGATAGATATTAGATAGATAGATAGATATGAGATAGATAGATAGATAGATAGATAGATAGGTAGGTAGGTAGGTAGATAGATAGATAGATAGATATGAGATAGATAGATATGAGATAGATAGATTTATGCACTTTTTGTACTGTGCTGAGGATGGAATACTATCTGTGTACTGCGATCTTTTAATTTGGATAGATAGATAGATATGAGATAGATAGATATGAGATAGATAGATAGATATGTGATATATAGATATGAGATAGATAGATAGATAGATAGATATCAGATAGATAGATAGATATGAGATAGATAGATAGATAGATAGATATGAGATAGATAGATAGATAGATAGATAGATATGAGATAGATATATAGATATATAGATAGATAGATAGGAGATAGATAGATAGATAGATAGATATGAGACAGATAGATAGATATGAGAATCTAGAACAGTATCTACCAACTTATGATGTCATTTGAGTTATTTTCCTGAGACTAGAATCAGGACAACTCATAAATTCTGCCTGTAAATTTAGAGTGAAGCTAAAAGAAAATATGGATCATTGAGGAAGGGGAGCGGGGACAGTCAGTAGAATAGATTATTTGCACTTTCCTCTCCCAGTTTCCCTCCGATTATCTATAGCAGTGGTCTCCAACCTGCGGACCTCCAGATGTTGCAAAACTACAACTCCCAGCATGCCCGGGCAGCCAACGGCTGTTCGGGCATGCTGGAAGTTGTAGTTTTGCAACATCTGGAGGTCCGCAGGTTGGAAACCACTGATCTATGGGATGACAAATGTACAGACTTCGTCCTGCGGCCAAGAAGCTGATCCACCACTGATGCCACCAAACAACGGACACACATGCGGCTGAACCCTAAGAAATCCACAGGATGGAAAGATCTCTAAGGGGGAGATTTATCAAAACCTGTGCAGAGGAAAAGTTGTCCAGTTGCCCATAGCAACCAATCAGATCGCTTCTTTCATTTTTCACAAGGCCTCTACAAAATGAAAGCAGCGATTTGATTGGTTGCTATGGGCAACTGGACAACTTTTCCTCTGCAGAGGTTTTGATAAATCTCCCCCTAAGTTCTTATACAACAGCTGGAGTAAGACAGGGGCGACCACAGGATGGAAATGCTTCACTGGAGCTGTCAGCCAACAGATGTTCGGGCATGCTGGGAGTTGTAGTTTTGCAGAACCTGGAGGACCACAGTTTGAAGAACACTAAGATATTCTATTAAAGTGATAAAGCTTAATACAAGCTTAAGCTTAAGCAAGAAGATCCAGATCCACAAGATACAAAGAAGTAAACAGAAATATCTAAAAGAATAAAATACACTTCTAAAAAGCATCTAACACACAGTCATGGGGGGGGGGTTCATTGTTGGCTATTTTCTTAACCCCTTAAAGGGGTACTCTGCTGAAAACATCTTATTCCCTATGGAAATCGCCATGCCCCCTCCATTCATGTCTATAGACATTAATGGAGGGGGCGTGGCGTGATGTCACTAGGGGGCGTGGTGTGATGTCACTAGGGGGCGTGGCATGATGTCACTGGGGGCGTGGTGTGATGTCACTAGGGGGCGTGACAAGATGTCACTGGGGGCGTGGTGTGATGTCACTAGGGGGCGTGACAAGATGTCACTGGGGGCGTGGTGTGATGTCACTAAGGGGGCGTGGCGTGATGTCACTAGGGGGCGTGGCATGATGTCACTAGGAGGCATGGTGTGATGTCACTAGGGGGCGTGGCGTGATGTCACTAGGGGGCGTGGTGTGATGTCACTAGGGGGCGTGGTGTGATGTCACTAGGGGGCGTGGCGTGATGTCACTAGGGGGCATGGCATGATGTCACTAGGGGGCATGGTGTGATGTCACTAGGGGGCGTGGCGTGATGTCACTAGGGGGCGTGGTGTGATGTCACTAGGGGCGTGGTGTGATGTCACTAGTGGGCGTGGCGTGATGTCACTAGGGGGCGTGGCGTGATGGCACTAGGGGGCGTGGTGTGATGTCACTAGGGGGCGTGGCGTGATGTCACTAGGGGGCGTGGCGTGATGTCACTAGGGGGCGTGGTTGTGACATCACATCCCCCATCTCGGAGGCAGCGCCTGGCACAGAATGATAGGGGGCTGCATCGAGATTGCGGGGGTCCCCAGTGGCGGGACCCCATGCGATCATACATCTTATCTTCTATCCTTTGGATAGGGGATAAGATGTATAAAGCCGAAATACCCCTTTAAGAGGTTAAGCTACCCAACCCCCCCTTGACTCTCTTAGGACCTCTTCTGAGTTGCAGAACTTCTCCGGTAGTTTTGGCGCCGTATCCATGTGATTAGCGGCCTCTTAATCTTGATTTTGATTTATCATTGACCCCGCGTTTTAATAAACTTTTATCATCCTCCGCGAAGCTCCAGCCATAATTATTTTCTACAAAAGCAATTAGTCTGTATATCGGCGTGCGCCGCGCCTTCCCCCCAACCGCTGATATCATCTCGCTGTAATTATTATTATTATCTGATGGGTCCCGGTGAATACAATTCGGTGGATTTATTCCCACTCGAAATTTGCTGAAGACTAAAAAGAAAGTGAAGGAAGAGGATCCGACCAAACTGAATGTTACGATGTTATTTCAATATTATTACTGTCGGCTCAATGGATACCTGCACTGATAGGGGTATTGTCGTGCCTGGGAAATTAGGTGAAATGGAAGGATGTCGTTAGCGGTTAAAGGGGTACTCCACTGGAAAACATATATATATATATATATATATATATATATATATATATATATTTTTTTTTTTTTTTATATCAACTGGTGCCAGAAAGTTAAACAGATTTGTAAAGTACTTCTATTTCAAAGTCTTAATCCTTCCAGTACTTATCAGCTGCTGTATTCTCCACAGGAAGTTCTTTTTCTTTTTGAATTTCTCTTCTGTCTGACCACAGTGCTCTCTGCTGACACCTCTCTCCATGTCAGGAACTGTCCAGAGCAGCATAGGTTTTCTATGGGTATCTGCTTGTACTCTGGACAGTTCCTATAATAGACAAAGGTGTCAGCAGAGAGCACTGTGGTCAGACAGAAAAGAAATTCAAAAAGAAAAGAACTTCCTGTGGAGCATGCAGCAGCTGATAAGTACTGGAAGGTTTAAGATTTTTCAATTGAAGTAATTTACAAATCTCAAAGTGAAGCAAGAAAGCGGGGAGAGCACTCAGGAAGCAATATCAACTTCTACGACTTGCAGCAAGGTCCGCGGCAACCTATCTCAATGTCTTGTGCACAAACACAAGCATGAAGCATCAATATAAAAAAAAGCAAAGAACACGTAGGTGCACTCACCGCTAGGCAGAGACGGTCAGGTGTGGGAGTCCGGTAACGGGATGCCGGTTCACGGCATAGGCGCTGGTGTGTGGCGCTCGAGGCTACACAAGCGCCTATGCCATGACCCGCCATCCCATTACCGGACTCCCACACCGGACCGTCTCTGCCTAGCGGTGAGTGCACCTACGTGTTCTTTGTTTTTTTTTTCTTTTTTCTACAAATCTGTTTAACTTTCTGGCACCAGTTGATTTAAAAAAAAAAAAATGTTTTCCAGGGGAGTACCCCTTTAAAGAAGCCCTCTGGGAAATTATTTTTCCTTGGCTTCTATAGTGCAGCATAGGCTATTTATAGATATCAATGAAGAGGTTCTTGTGTATGCCTTGTGCTTAACTGTTGTCGCATGCGTGAGAAAGACAACGTAGTTCCTGTTTGTAACACTGCACCTGATGGAATAAACTGATTGTCTTCACTTCACGGACTGTGTGCTGTCTCCTTCAATCCTTTTTTGTATGGCTTCTAGCCAAGGGTCCATATACCTGCATGCACCACCATCTACTTTCCTAAATTAAATGTTCTGCTTTGCTGTCTTTGCAGCAGGATACAGATAGATCTGGAGGGGAGGTGTATTACTACTTTATATCCTGATCCTATAGTGATAGCAGCAGTATACAGATAGAGCTAAAGGGGAGGTGAATAACTACTATATATCCTGATCCCATAAAGATAGCAGTAGTAAACAGAGAGAGCTGGAGGGTGGCGTATTACTACTATATATCTTGATCCCATAGAGATAGCAGTAGTATACAGATAGAGCTGGAGGGGAGATGTATAACTACAAAAAGTCCTCTTCCAATAGAGACAGCTGCAGCAGTAGTAAACAGACAGAGCTCAAGAGGAGGTGTATAACTACTAAATATCCTGATCCCATAGAGATAGCAGCAGAAGCAGTATACAGATAGAGCTGGATGAGTGTATAACTTCTATCTATTTTGATCCCATAGAGATAACAGCAGTATACAGATAGAGCTGGAGGCAGGTATATAACGACTATATATCCTAATCCCATGGAGATAACAGCAGCAGTATACAGATAGAGCTGGAGGGGAGGTTTATAACTACTAAATATCCTGATCCCATAGAGATAGCAGCAGAAGCAGTATACAGATAGAGCTGGAGGGGAGGTGTATAACTACTATATATCCTAATCCCATAAAGAAAGCAGCAGCAGTATACAGATAGGTAGGTGATTATCCCATCCTGTGTTTTGCAGGAAGTCAGCACCCAGAACTGACATCCTATTCTGGCACATTTAGCTCTGGAAGTCAGACCGGTGATCACATGACCAAGTTACAGTAATTTAACATATGGATTCAGTTGTACTGGGATAAAACAGATGGCTCTATAGCAATAGTAATAGTGAGTGTACCTGATATGGGGGGAAAAAAACAACTACTGAGTGCTACTTTAAACAATGCATTTTCTATACCAGTGGTCTCCAAGTTGTGAACCTTCATATGTTGCAAAACTACAACTCCAAGCATGCCCAGACAGCCGTTGGAGGTCGCCAATCTGCTGTATCCTTTCTGTATCACTTTCAATAGCTGTGACACTGCCATGTTTGGCAAAGCCATCCATAACCTAAATAATCTACAATGCTCCAGTCACCTCCAGAGCTGTATTCACAGGAAAGGCAGCAGTGCTCAGACTATATAATGCACTCTCTTACAATGAGAGCTCCCCTTTAAATGGGCATTGTGAGATACAAAAACTTTTGATATGTTGTAAAGCATATAGGGTATAATCAATAGGTTTTGCAATTGCTTTCATTTGAAATTTTTCAGTATTTCATACAAAAAAAAAGCCAATCAAACAACTGCCCCCCCTGCCTGCTTGGACACATACTAGTCCTGCTGTGTCCATGAGTCATCACCTATGTCATGGACACACTTCCTTGATTGACAGCTGTGAGCGCAGGGCTCAGAGCTGGAGGAAAAATCCTCCCACTGTCATCTTGTGTCCCACTACTGTCAGTGAGGAGAAGCTGGGAGTTGTAGTTTTGCTAATGTTAGGGGAGATGTGAGCAGACAGCATACTGAGGGAGGGGGCGGAGACCTGCACAGTGAGGCCACGCCCCCTCCTTTTGAGAGGAATTCAGACTAGTCAGCTAAATTAAAAGTGTCATAAAAAAGTAAATAAAGGTTCTAGACACATAAAAATTTGATGTACATGGTCAGGATTAGGTACTGAGTGATATAATGAAAAAAAAATGTTTTGTTGTATCTGACAGGTACACTTTAACTCTTGAGACGCTGAGCCTTCGTGACCCTTCGGCAGGGGATCAGTTGGGGTCTTCGTGGCTTCTCCATGGCTCACCGGCCTTTGTATCCGCTCACATTATTTGGGCCGCTGCTCAATAATCCAGACCGTGTATGAATCACCCAGCAATGTTTTCTGTTTTTAGCACAAGTCATAGGCGGTGCGGCGGCGGCGGGGGCGGGGTCGTGCGTCTCCGTGGTGTGAATCCTTTCTGACTTTTCTATGAATTGCTGGAGACAGACAATGAGAACACATGGAGGCAACGCTTGTAATTCGGCCTGAAAAGCAATCCGGGCCTATAAGGGGCGTCTAGGAGACATAGTGATTCAAAGAGATGGAGCTACAACCAGCGCCAGCAACACTGCACATACATGCCGGCCGCCGAACATTAGGATCCTGTGGCGTTCCTAAAAAAAAAAAAAAAAAAGGTATAGACATAGGTGGCTGCATAAATGTAGCAGAGCTGAGTGTGTGATTTAAAGGGGTACTCCACTGGAAAATATGTTATTAAATTAATTGGTGGCAGAAAGTTAAACACATTTTTTAATTACTTAACCCTTCCAGGCAATTTTTCCCAACCAGGATGCCTCCGGCCTATGCAAAACTACAACTCTCAGCATGCCCGGACAGCCAACGGCTTTATCAAGGGCAAAGGTGGTTACGGCCAGCGAAACGTCGGGGGGTTTGTTGGCACATGGCATTTTAAATGCAGTCTAAGGCTCAGAATATTCCAAAATCATAGCTAGTATCTACATACATGAACAATTCATGATAGGATATCCCAATTGGGAACAATTAGACCAGCCATCTGAGGAAACAAATAATAGGGGAGTGACTCCATAACAAACTGAACTAACAGACTGGGGTTTTAAACACACACATTATATTTTGGATATTGCTCACATTTGAAATTTTAAACATGAATAAATAAAGGAATTCATTTTAATTGGATAGGGATCCCTAGTTTGGGAATTAGCCCCAGGAAGGTGTATACCTGAATGAGAATAGTTGTTTGAGTTATAACCCTGGGAACCCTTATTTTCAAGATCTCTGCTTGCTGTCAGTCGGTGGGAACGTTCTTGTTTGCACAGCCTTCTCCTGACCGAATTCTGCTGAACTGATTGCAACAATGTATCAACCATCTGGGTGCGCAACACTGCAGCCACAGCTCTTACCTACACTGATACATTGTAACAAACTTCAGCTGTGTGAGCTGCACTGTTTCTATTTAGCAACGGCGAGAATATATCTTGATACACTTATATGATGTATATTTTATTGCATGTACAGGGTTTACTGGCATCATTGACTTCCCCCTAAGGTCAAATGTTTCTTAGCCTGTGACTCTCCAGCTGTTGCAGAACTACAACTCCCAGCATGTCCTGACAGCCGAAGGCTGTCAGGGCATGCTGGGAGATGTAGTTCTGCAACATCTAGTAAGCCGTGGTTTAGGTGAGTAAAGTAAGTATATTTTATGGAAAATTCTATGGATTCTGTTGAAGATTCTATGGGAAACATTTTTTTTAATCTTTACCCGGACGAGCCCCCCAATTTATCAAAATCCTTTGTTTTTCATAGCAGAAGAGCCACAGTTTGAGGATCACAGCTCTATAGTGCAGTGTTTCTTAAATAGGGTGCCTCCAGGTGTCGCAGTCTTTGACTATCTGGGCATGCTGGGAGTTGTAGTTTTGCAACAGCTGGAGGCACCCTGTTTGGGAAAGACCGCTATAGTGTGTAGGTGAAGCAGTGCCAGGTATGGTAGCACGAATATGGAACGTAGCCTCAGATCCCACCGTGTTCTACTTCATATTGATTTATCAAGTGGGTGTCTGGGTAGTCTGGGAGTTGTAGTTAAGCAACAGCTGGAGGCACCCTGGTTGGGAAACACCGCTATAGTGTGTAGGTGAAACAGTGCCAGGTATGGTAGCATGAATATGGAACGTAGCCTCAGATCCCATGGTGTTCTACTTCATATTGATTTATCAAGTGGGTGTCTGGGTAGTCTGGGAGTTGTAGTTTTGCATCAGCTGGAGGCACCCTGTTTGGGAAACACCGCTATAGTATGTAGGTGAAGCAGTGCCAGGTATGATAGCAGGAGCATGGAAGCTGCAGGGTCCTATAGTACCGCCACTAATCTCCACTGCTACAATGTAGCCTCAGATCCCACCGTGTTCTACTTCATATTGATTTATCATGTGGGTGTCTGGGTAGTCAGGGAGTTGTAGTTTAACAACAGCTGGAGGCACACTGGTTGGGAAGCACTGCTATAGTGTATAGGTGAAGCAGTGCCAGGTATGGTAGCATGAATATGGAACGTAGCCTCAGATCCCATGGTGTTCTACTTCATATTGATTTATCAAGTGGGTGTCTGGGTAGTCTGGGAGTTGTAGTTTTGCATCAGCTGGAGGCACCCTGTTTGGGAAACACCGCTATAGTGTGTAGGTGAAGCAGTGCCAGGTATGATAGCAGGAGCATGGAAGCTGCAGGGTCCTATAGTACCGCCACTAATCTCCACTGCTACAACTTAGCCTCAGATCCCATCGTGTTCTACTTCATATTGATTTATCAAGTGTGTGTCTGGGTAGTCTGGGAGTTGTAGTTTAGCAACAGCTGGAGGCATACTGGTTGGGAAGCACTGCTATAGTGTGTAGGTGAAGCAGTGCCAGGTATGGTAGCATGAATATGGAACGTAGCCTCAGATCCCATGGTGTTCTACTTCATATTGATTTATCAAGTGGGTGTCTGGGTAGTCTGGGAGTTGTAGTTTAGCAACAGCTGGAGGCACACTGGTTGGGAAGCACTGCTATAGTGTGTAGGTGAAGCAGTGCCAGGTATGGTAGCATGAATATGGAACGTAGCCTCAGATCCCATGGTGTTCTACTTCATATTGATTTATCAAGTGGGTGTCTGGGTAGTCTGGGAGTTGAAGTTTAGCAACAGCTGGAGGCACACTGGTTGGGAAGCACCGCTATAGTGTATAGGAGAAGCAGTGCCAGGTATGGTAGCATGAATATGGAACGTAGCCTCAGATCCCATGGTGTTCTACTTCATATTGATTTATCAAGTGGGTGTCTGGGTAGTCTGGGAGTTGTAGTTTTGCATCAGCTGGAGGCACCCTGTTTGGGAAACACCGCTATAGTATGTAGGTTAAGCAGTGCCAGGTATGATAGCAGGAGCATGGAAGCTGCAGGGTCCTATAGTACCGCCACTAATCTCCACTGCTACATCAGATCCTACTGTGTCCTCCTTCATATTGATTTAACAAGTGGCCGTCATGTGTTTGTCAGCCGGAGCGTGCAGGGCTGACATTTAGCGCAGCCGCAGGACATGCCTTCCTGGGACAAAGGATGAACGCGTCCCTGTATTGGGCTGAGGATAGAATTGTGCTGTCATGTAGAGAAGCTCAGCGCCCTGTGCACCCGGCACCCTCTATATTATACACTCCCATCCGCAGCTACTGTCACCGACTGAGCTTATACCTAATACTTAACCCCTTCATGTTGCAGCTATTTTTTTTTTCAATGTGTCATAACATACTGTATTTTTCGCCCTATAGGACGCACCGGCATATAAGACGCACCCAATTTTGAAGGTGCAAAATCTAGAAGAAAAAGATTCTGTACCCAACAGTGATCTTCAACCTGCAGACCTCCAGATGTTGCAAAACTACAACTCCCAGCATGCCCGGACAGCCGTTGGCTGTCCGGGCATGCTGGGAGTTGTAGTTTTGCAACATCTGGAGGTCTGCAGGTTGAAGACCACTGGTATAGGAGATAATACTCACGTGTCCTCGCCGCTCCGGACCCGTCACTGCTGCCCTGGATGTCGCTCCATCGCTGTCGCCGCGTCCCCGTTGTGTCCTCGGCGCTCCGAACGTCTTCTTTCCTGGGATTCACGCTCTCCGTCATCATGTCATTACGCACGCCACTCTTATTGGATGACGGGACGGCGTGCGCAACGACGTGATGACGTCGAAGGAGAGCGCCAGCCATGCAGGGGATCCCGGCACGGAGCAGACACCGAGGAGGCAGGTAAGGTCGCTCCCGGTGTCCTGTAAGCTGTTCGGGACGCCGCGGTGAAATTTCACCACGGCGGTCCCGAACAGCACGACTGAGCAGCAGGGTTAGTGTCACTTTCCCCTCAGACGCGGCGGTCAGTTTGAGCGCCGCGTCTGAAGGGTTAATACAGGGCATCACCGCGATCGGTGATATCCTGTATTAGCCGCGGGTCCCGGCTGTTGATGGCCGCAGGGACCGCCGCGATAGGTGTGTATTCGCCGTATAAGACGCACCAACTTTTCCCCCCCAGTTTTCACACGTTTCACAGCACAGCTGCTTCATCAGGCATGGGCAGCCCATGCCTGATGAAGCAGCTGTGTTGTGAAACACGTTGCATTATGGGTGAATAAACATTTTATCCTGCTACCTGGTCATTGAGCGCCCGTGTATCCCGTCCACACTTTGGAGTTCTATAGTTTTTTTTTTGTATATCTGACGAGAGGAGTAGTGGCTGCTGACGCCTTATTTATATTCCACATCTTGATCCATTGTTGTACTTGGGGGAGTGTAATCCATTGGGGTAAGAACAATATCCATCTATTCCAAACCCTTTGTGCAACAACGGTGTCACACTATGGAGCGCTGTCTGTCTTTTGTTTTATTAATGATAGGACTACACAACTTCCCTATCAGGGGTAAATCAAGCAAAAACATGCTGAATGCAGAAGAATTTGTGATAACGCTATATTAGTAAGTTATTTATCTTAAACACAATTTTTTTTAAGAGAAGTAATTTACAAATCTGTTTAACTTTCTGGCACTAGTTGATTTTAAAGAAAATGTTTCTAGTGGAGTGCCCCTTTAAGACTGCTTGATACGTTTCCCCCATATCAATACTATCCTACAGTATATCGGATGTCATCAACACGACAAATGACTGAATTGATGTTGAATGATAAAACCGCGTCTTCCCTCCCCTCTTTATGGGTCCCTGCCCCCCCCCCCCCCCATCCTGTGCTCCATATATCTGTGCACAGTGACACACAATACCTCTTCAATACATGTCACTGTCTCTCAGAGACCCCCCGGTCTCCCCTCAGGCGTCTCCCTTTGCCTCAGAGGAATGGGAGCTGAAATAGAACATTGTTGCTGCAGGTAAGAACTATTTTGGCCGCCTCTGCAGGATGGAGCTGGCAGCCGCTCACTGGAAGCTTCATTTGGATCTCAACCCTAAATGCTAAATTCTGTCAAAGCCGAAGAGCGAGCGTTCATCTGCCCGATAATGACAAAAGCCATTCCTGAACGGCGGAGCGCACCCAAATTATTCTGATATCTGATTCACTGACAGCGGGAACTTCCAGAAATAAGACACTGGAAAATGTAAAGGAGGGGGGTATATATATATATATATATATATATATATATATATATATATATATATATGTATGAGAGCCTGGGGGAGTAGGGTATATGGGGGTGTAGCTGTGCAGTAACTAAAGGGTGTCTGGTTAACCCTTTCTATTTGTGATGCCAGGGTGAGGGCTCCTCTGCAATGCTTGTCCTACCGCCACCCTTCCCAAGAGCGATAGGGAGGTATAGAATAATTGAATGTCCACAACCGGAGAGTTTGCTGAAAACAAATGGAACTTTTACTGAAGATTTTATGCAACTTCACAACAGGAACAGTCTCTATACATTGACCCCCCCGACCTATGATGGCCCCGACATACGATCATTTCAACATACGATGGCCTCTCAGAGGCAGCATCAACATACGATGCTTTTGTATGTCGGGGCCATCGCATAAACGGCTATCCGGCAGAGCAGACTGCTTCAGCTGCCACTGGATAGCCTTTTACGGTGCCCCGTGTGGTCCGCTGACGATCACTTACCTGTCCTCGGGGCTCCGGCGCGTCCTCGTCAGGATCCCCTGCATGGTCGGCGCTCTCCATTGTCGTCATCACGTAGCTGCGCGCGCCGTCCTGTCATCCAATAGGAGCGGCGTGCGTAATGACGTGATGGCGGCGACGGAGAGCGATGATGCCGGGGAAGCAGAGGCCTTGCCGGAGCGTCGGGGAGACCCTGGGGATGCGGCGACAGCGATGGAAGGCGACATCTAGGGCAGCGGTGACGGTCCGGAGCGGCGGGGACAGGTGAGTATAACCTCCAATACCAGTGGTCTTCAACCTGCGGACCTCCAGATGTTGCAAAACTACAACTCCCAGCATGCCCGGACAGCCGTTGGCTGTCCGGACATGCTGGGTGTTGTAGTTTTGCAACTTATGAAGGTGCGCAGGTTGTAGATCACTCTCCTATACTTTACATTGCACGGATCCCTCAACATACGATGGTTTCAACAAATGATGGTCCGTTTGGAACGGATTACCATCGTATGTTGAGGGACCACTGTACTTGCAAATTCTCTTGAAGATTGACAGTGGTTGGGACCTTAAGCAATTTAGAGTCCTTAGACTGGTATGAGCTGTTCCACTGGATTTAGGGGATTTTGTTGCGGTCCAGTAGTCACGCTAGCTTTAGCGGGGATTAGTTTAGAACTCACAGTTTAGTTTAGGCTGAGGCCGGTAGGTTTTCTGGCATAGCTTTTCTTTGAAAGTTGCGCAGATCCGCCCTGCTAGTCCGGCATCCACGAGAGCAGCAACCCAAGAGAGCGATAATTGGCTACAGCTCCCTTATATGGGCAGGGGCTGGACTAGTGCTAATTGGTCCATACTGATGTCAATCACCTTTACATAGAATTATGGGTAACATGTGACTGAAGGACCTTCAAAGGTCCTCCAACATACCATAGAGGAATTAACATGGTCACATGACTGAAGGTCCTGCCACCATAACAAGGTAAGTATACTATACATTATATTAAATATACATTATTAAATATATACATATATATATATAAACATCACAGAATTAGAATAGAGGAAACGACTAGGAGCTGTGGGGGACCCTACCTGGGGGACCCTACCTGAACGTAGTAACTCTGACTTTGGGGACCACCATACAAGGTACGGAATGCAATACGTTACCGGGATACCACATTTATATATATATTCTATGGTGTTGGGAGATAAGCAGCTGTCAGACACCTCTGTCTTATCTAGACTCCTCTATCCCCACCAGACCCCTCCGTACCTTCTAAAGACTCCTCTGTACCCATTAGACTTCTTTATCTCCTTCAGGCTATTCTGACCCCATTCCAAACCCTCTTGCTCCTCCAGACCCCTCCAGCTCTTACAGGTTTCTCCTGTCTCCTCCAAACCCCTCTGTTCTCCTCCTCCAGACCCCTCTAGCTCTTACAGGTTTCTCTGTCTCCCCCAAACCCCTCTGTCCTCCTCCTCCAGACCCCTCCAGCTCTTACAGGTTTCTCTGTCTCCCCCAAACCCCTCTGTTCTCCTCCTCCAGACCCCTCCAGCTCTTACAGGTTTCTCCTGTCTCCTCCAAACCCCTCTGTTCTCCTCCTCCAGACCCCTCCAGCTCTTACAGGTTTCTCTGTCTCCCCCAAACCCCTCTGTTCTCCTCCTCCAGACCCCTCTAGCTCTTACAGGTTTCTCCTGTCTCCTCCAAACCCCTCTGTCCTCCTCCTCCAGACCTCTCTATCTCTTTTCTGGCCCCTTTACCACCTACTCAAAAAGGCCTATAAACCCATGTAGAGGTACCAACACCTTAGGCTGCTTTCACACTATAAAAGTATCTGTTTCGAAGATCCGTTAGAAGTTCCGTTATAAAAAAAAAACAGAAAATCGTCCGTTAAAGGGCCGTTACAAAATTCCATTATAGTCTATGGGACTTTTACATTATCCATCTTAACCCGTTATAGCCCGTTATAAATAACGGACATTATTGTATGACGGAAGATTGTAACGGGAGAATTAGTGCTTGCAGTATTTCTTCCGTTCATTCACCCGTCACAAAATAAGGGCCGTTATTAAGAACGGGCTATAACGGGTTAAAACGGATAATGTAAAAATCCCATAGACTATAATGCTGGGAGTAGTAGTTTTGCAACAGCTGGAGCCACATTGGTTGGGAAACACTGCTCTAAGGAGCATGTAAATCCAACACTCCAATCTCTGGGAATCCCCTGCGATCAGACACTTCTTACTTATCCTGTGCATATGGAAAAAAAAGTTTTTACTGTTGGAATACCCCTTTAAGTCCAGAACTTAGAGACAATTGTCTAGACTGGGTACAATTATGACAATGTTCCCATAGACTGACAGCAATGAATGCACAAGGAGCAATGTATCAAGGGGGGGGGTCAAAAAGATACCAAATATTTTGTGCAAACTGCGGGTTGTAAAATAATATATTGTGTTGGTTGGTGGTTTTGTTGTCCTCCCTATGCAGCAAATTTATTTAAAGAGTATCTCTCTCTAAGTGTTAAAATCCTCCCAGTTCACTGCCCCAAACATGATAAATCACCATTTTTTATTATTGTTTATTTTTCTACCTTGATGTTGTTCTGTATTTTCTGCTCAGTCTCAGTCAGGTTCACAGACTGGGAGGGGGCGTTCCCCAGCAGACGTGACATCATCTGAAGCCATACAGGGGAGAACTTCCTCCCTCACTCTGCTACACACAGCCCAAAGCAGTTCAGTGTGAGATGAGCTATGAATGGCTAAGGCTGCACATGCACCCCTCAGCATTTCCTGATTTTGGACTTCTGCCAGGCCAGCAGGAGTCTAAAGTCAAGAGATGAGTGAAATGGACAAGTAGGGAGACACCTAGTGGCAGCTTTTTTAAACAAAAAGAAAACATAGAAAACTTCATTTTTTCTTAATTTTTTTTTTTACATCAAAGAACATTAGAAAGATTTTTTTATTTACCATAAGGAGTGCAATAGCAAAAATTTGTTTCAATGATAGTGGCTATTTAGATTTACTTACCTGCTAACCTCAAGTGTGCCAGGACATAGGTATATGATTTAATGAACAACCTGAGGGAGGGGTAGGGGGGACACTTTATTCCGTCTCCTTTTACAACAGAGGGTAAAACATTTTTAAACTCAACTGGTGCCAGAAAGTTATACAGATTTGTAAATCACTTCTATTTAGAAATCTTAATCCTTCCAGCACTTATCAACTGCCGTATGCTCCAAAAGAAGTTGTATAGTCCTTTCCAGTCTGACCACAGTGCTCTCTGCTGACACCTCTGTCTGTGTCAGGAACTGTCCACAGTAGCAGCAAATCCTCATAGCAAACCTCCCCTGCTCTGGACAGTTCCTGACATGGACAGAGGTGGGCGCAGAGAGCACTGTGGTCAGACTGGAAAGAACTACACAACTTTCTCTTGAGCATACAGCAGCTGATAAGTAGTGGAAGGAATAAGATTTTTAACTAGACTAAAATTACAAATCTGTATAATTTTCTGGCACCAGTTGATTTAAAAAAAAATAAAAGTTTGAAAACGTTTTCTTCCTCCGGAGTACAGTGGTCCCTCAAGTTACAATATTAATTGGTTCCAGGACGACCATTGTATGTTGAAACCATTGTATGTTGGGACCAGAACTCTATGGAAACCTGGTAATTGGTTCTGAAGCCCCAAAATGTCATCCAAAAATAGGAAAAAGTGAGAAAAATAAATATTAGATAACTAATTCAGATAAAGCAAATCCTTAGATATAAAAGTAAGAAAGATCTGCTGGGAGCTGTAATCACTGTCTAGTTCAGTGTTTCCCAAAGAGAGTGCCTCTAGCTGTTGCAAAACTATAACTCCCAGCATGCCCGGACAGCCTTCGGCTGTCCGGGCATGCTGGGAGTTGTAGTTTTGCAACAGCTGGAGGCCCCCTCTTTGGGAAGCACTGGTCTATGTAGAGGACAGAAGCTTCTTCAGGATCCTGTACAGAACACGCAATGTCCTAAAAATAGTAAATTGGACTATCACCTGGGGTCCAAAGGAGCCGCTAACCCTGGCACAGGTAAAGAGTACAGAACATGTAATACCTCCCTGTACTGTAGGGGGCGCTACCAGACACCAGTCAGTGCATGCACTTCAGTAACACAGGTAAAGAGTACAGAACATGTAATACCTCCCTGTACTGTAGGAGGCGCTACCAGACACCAGTCAATGCATACACTTCAGTAATACAGGTAAAGAGTACAGAACATGTAATACCTCCCTGTACTGTAGGGGGTGCTACCAGACACCAGTCAGTGCATACACTTCAGTAATACAGGTAAAGGTGTACAGAACATGTAATACCTCCCTGTACTGTAGGGGGCGCTACCAGACACCAGTCAGTGCATGCACTTCAGTAATACAGGTAAAGAGTACAGAACATGTAATACCTCCCTGTATTGTAGGGGGCGCTACCAGACACCAGTCAGTGCATGCACTTCAGTAATACAGGTAAAGAGTAGTACAGAACATGTAATACCTCCCTGTACTGTAGTGGGCACTACCAGACACCAGTCAGTGCATGCACTTCAGTAATACAGGTAAAGAGTACAGAACATGTAATACCTCCCTGTACTGTAGGGGGCGCTAGCAGACACCAGTCAGTGCATACACTTCAGTAATACAGGTAAAGAGTACAGAACATGTAATACCTCCCTGTACTGTAGGGGGGCACTACCAGACACCAGTCAGTGCATTCACTTCAGTAATACAGGTAAAGAGTACAGAACATGTAATACCTAATTGTACTTTAGGGGGCGCTACCAATCAGTGCATGCACTTTAGGAATACGGGGTTTTACTAGTGAAATGCCCATTCTGATTGGTCGGTTCTTCCAGCCATTGACACGTTTCGCAGATTCCATAGCATTGTATGTTGAGTCTGATTTCAAGTTACAATCGTCCAGGAAAGACCATTGTATGTCGAAACTATTGTATGTTGAGGCCATTGTAAGTTGACTGTACCTCTTTAATGCTTTCTACCTAAACTTTTCTCCAACTAAGAGCAACATTTTGTTTGTTCCTTTAAACTTTGCAGCATCAATACCTTGTAAGCGTATTAAGCCCATAGGGAAGGCTGTATACTTTCTATAGCCCGGATCAATGGTGTTATTTGTCCTTGTTGCTTGAAACAAAGCAGGATTTTCTTCCCTGAGACTGGCACTTATCATCCGCTCCCCTATTATCGAGCCAATGTGGTTTTTCTTCAGGCCATATTTAAATCCACCTTGTTCTCTCTCTGTTCTGCAGGTCTCAAGGAGCGACCCCTGTGGTAATAAGATGTGAGAAACAGAACGCGGCCTCTAAATCCTTCCCAGCGCGTTCTTGTGATATCTAAGTCAGGAATATTTCTTCTTATGAACAGAACTCCGGCAGACGTAGGGTTACTTTTATAAGCTGTACATAGATGACTTTACTTATCATGTACTGATCTTCCCTTACATCCTGTAGTTCTTTCATATAAAAATACATAATGTTACAATAATACTGATAACAATAAACAATAACATAACATATTCCTGTCCATAAATGTATTGTCTGATCCAGCATTATTTTCACCAAACACAACTATAAAGACAACTGCCACACGTGTAAACTACTAAACACTACTTTTATTATTATTTATTATTATTATTATTATTATTATTATTATTATTATTTGCATTTGTCTCACCCAAAATAAAACAATTGTGCCCAAACCAAACACACAACCAAAAAACTATTTTGTTTTTCTGTATTATACTCCAGAGCTGTACTCATTATTCTGCTGGTGGAGTCACTGTGCACATACATTACATTACTTATCCTGTACTGATCCGGAGTTATATCCTGTATTATATTCCAGAACTGTACTCACTATTCTGCTGGTGAGGTCACTGTGTATATACATTACATTACTTATCCTGTACTGATCCTGAGTTATATCCTGTATTATACTCCAGAGCTGTACTCACTATTCTGCTGGTGAGGTCACTGTGTACATACATTACATTACTTATCCTGTACTGATCCTGAGTTATATCCTGTATTATACCCCAGAGCTGTACTCACTATTCTGCTGGTGAGGTCACTGTGTACATACATTACATTACTTATCCTGTACTGATCCTGAGTTATATCCTGTATTATACTCCAGAGCTGTACTCACTATTCTGCTGGTGGAGTCACCATGTACATACATTACATTACTTATCCTGTACTGATCCTGAGTTATATCCTGTATTATACTCCAGAGCTGTACTCATTATTCTGCTGGTGGAGTCACTGTGCACATACATTACATTACTTATCCTGTACTGATCCTGAGTTATATCCTGTAGATCTTTTATTAAAATTTCAAACATAACAATAAAAAAATTACAAAACATATCATATCCGACAGAACATATCAATATAACGATCATAAAACCAACACCATAGCATAAAATACAACACCGGTCCACCCCACACTCATTCCTGCACACAAACAAATATATACAATATTTACAAAAGACATATTCCTATAATACCCATAATACCCATACCATACTAATAAACTATATACACTAATATACACTAATACTAAATGTGATTTTCCTGGCCCAGTTGCAATACCAAAAACCCAATACCAGTAATATACCAAAAGAATAACAACAACAACAATAATAATATATACAAAATAATAAAAACCAACACAAACAAAATAACACCACTTTTTTTTATTTTTCTATTTTATTTATTTATTTTTTTATTTTTTTTTTGGCCCTGAGCTGGTCCCGCATCCCATGCCCCCAGTACATGTTACCAGACGTCCATGAACCAGTCCAGGATTTTCTGTATATATAAAAGTCCCATACAAACCCCCTCCCCCCTTTTTAACCCACCACCCAACCTAAACTAAACCCAATCCCCAGGTGGCATCACACAATATATACAATATATACATTACATAAAATATACACAGACTAACAATATATAAGTATACAAATAGACTACAACAATAAATACAATAACAAATACATATAACACTATAAGCCAAACAACAAACCCCTAAAGCTCAAGTTCAGCGCCTGCAAGCCCTATATTACCATAAACCAACTGCTCAAAACAAAAAGACTAATGTGCCAGCATCAGCCCACCACCAGGGGGAGACAACAGGCTAAGGCACTTTAAAGGCAGAGCCCCTCCATAGACGAGAGGCCCTGCCAGCACCCAGCCTCTCGTACTCCAGAGAACGCACCTTCACCAGGTCACCGAGAATGTTCCTAACCACCACATCCACAGGGAGGATTTTACGCTGCGTCGACACTAAACACCGTGCGTTCCACGTGTAGTACCTAACCACTGAGCTGACTAGGAATAAAGTGCACCGGTCCCAGCCTCCAAGGTTTCTGAATGCCCCATAGGCCCATTCCGCATAGGAGAGACTGGCCAGCCGAGGCCAACCAATGGAAGCGCCCACCCTGGTGTAAACCTCTGTGTTAAAGGGACAATGAAGCAGAAAATGCTCCATGCTTTCCAGCATGCCTCCACACTCTTCGTGGGGACATCCCCGGTCATCAGAGCTCCTGCACTTCAGATTGTCCCTCACACACAGTTTCCCATGGAAGCAGCGCCAAGTCAAGTCCCAAAACTTCAAGGGGATCCTGATAGAATTCAAAAGCTCTAAACCCACCTCCAGATCCCGACTTGGGCAGTCCTTGAGCGCCAATGGCCTCTGGAAATGAGAAGACAGGACCCTCTTGTCAAGGAATTTCCTCGACAGAGTCCTAATCTCCCCCATCCCCAGACCCCACCGACGAATAACCTTCAGAGCCGGGGTAGCGTAAGCCGGGAGATGCCCGTGTGGTGTGCGAAGATCCTTCACTTGCCCTCCTGTCTCCCATTCCTGGAAGAAAGGCCAAAACCATCCCCTACAGGAGGATACCCACGGAGGAGCCCTCTCTGACCAGAGGTTTGCTATATTGGTCTTAAGAAAGGTATTCACTAGGAATACCACAGGGTTGACCATACACAACCCCCCTAGTCTCCTTGTACGGTAAGTAACCTCCCTCTTCACTAGGTTCAGTCTGTTCCCCCATAACATTTGGAAGAACACACTGTAGACCCGGGTCCAAAGAGGTTCTGGCAACATGCATACACTGCCCAGGTATATCAGTAAAGGGAGCAGGAATGTTTTGATCAGGTTAACCCTTTCCCGGAGGGTCAAAGACCAACCCTTCCACTGATCCACCTTCTGAGCGGCGATCTTAAGCCTGCTGTCCCAGTTTTGTTTGGGGTAATCCCCTTGGCCAAATTCGATGCCGAGAACTTTTGCAGATTCCTGGGGCTCTGGAAGGGCGTCCGGGAGATCAAAATTAGGATCTCCCCCTCCCAGCCAGAGACTCTCGCACTTATCCCGGTTGATCTTGGACCCGGATGCCTCCAAGTAGCGGTCCACCTCTGACATCACCCATTGGCCTTCCTCTTGTGAGGAGACAAACACGGTGACATCATCAGCATACGCTACCGCCCTCAGAGCCAAATCCGGCACCGCCAGGTCCATTCTCACCCCCGCCAACGGTCCACAATCAATCCTCCTAAGGAAAGGATCAATTGCAAACACGTACAGCAACGGGCTCAAAGGACAACCCTGACGGACACCAGACCCAACCTCAAAAGAGCGGCCAATCCAACCATTCACAAGCGGGAAACTCTCTGCCCCTGCGTACAAGGTCTTAAGCCAATCAACAAACCCCTCCGGCAGGCCATATCTCAGAAGAACAGACCAGAGGTACTCATGGTTAACCCGATCAAACGCTTTTGCCTGATCCAAGGACAGCAAGTACCCCTTCCAGTGGCCAGCCCTACCCTGCTCCACAGCCTCTCGGACACTGAGCACAGCACTAAATGTACTGCGGCCCGGAACAGAGCAATGCTGAGCCCCCGAAAGGAGCCGGGGTGCAAACTCCACCAGCCGGTTAAACAGCACTTTTGCCAGAATCTTTCGGTCCACATTGAGAAGCGCTATGGGACGCCAATTCTCAATGTGGAACGGGTCTTTACCCTTTGACAGGATGATCAGCGCTGACCTCCTCATTGACTTTGGCAGAGTGCCCGAGGATAGACACTCATTAAATACCTCGGTCAACAGGGGAACCAAAGTGTCCTTAAAGGTCTTATAGAACTCAGATGTTAAGCCATCTGGACCGGGTGACTTCTTGAGGGCAAGCCCATCAATAGCCATCCTGACTTCCTCTTCCCGGATCATCTCTGTCAAAACGTCAAGAGAGGGGTCTACTCCTAGTTCAGGGATGGTTTCAGCCAAGAAAGCTGACACCTTATCCCGATCTAGATCCTTCCTTCCCAAGAGGTGCGAGTAAAAGGATCTGACGACCTCCAAGATCCCTGATCTGGACCTTTTCAAGGATCCCGTACTATCAATCAGTCCTGAGACTACCTTACTATTCACTGACATCTTGCAGTTTCTGTAAGGGTCGGGCGAGCGGTACTTCCCGTAATCCCTCTCAAAAACCAAAGATGCGTGCCTATCGTACTGACACCTCATCAGCAAGGATTTCACTCTGGAGATATCATCACGACTACCTCCAGTCGAGACAAGGTGCTCAAGTTTCTTCCTCAGGCCCTGGTACAAACGGTACCTGTTTAGGCTTCTGAGGCCTGAGAGCTGGCGGAAGAATCTCGCAACCCTTTTTTTGAAGATCTCCCACCACTCTGACTTACTGCTACAAAGGCCCAGCAATGGTACCTGGCTCTGAAGAAAATCCTCAAAGGACTGTCTTATCTCCGCTTCTTCCAAGAGAGACGAATTCAGCTTCCAATAGCCTCTGCCCATCCGGGGGGTCTCTGTAACATTCAGAGAAAACAAAATTAAACAGTGATCGGAGAACTCCACCTCAACAACGGACACTGCTGAAGAGACGGCCTCCTCCTTTAAATAAAACCTATCTATCCTAGACCTACAACTACCCCTATGATAGGTGAATCCCGCGTGGCCTGGGGTGTACCGGATGTGGACATCCACCAGGCGAGCCTCACTTGCTATGCTATTAAGGGCGACGCTATCATAAGTCAGCTTGTCTCTGGCACCTCCCCTGTCTTGGGGCCTCGTGACAGCATTAAAGTCCCCTCCAAAGACCACCTGCCGACTTGTAAAAAGATAGGGCTTGATCCTCATAAAGAGACACTTCCGGTCCCACTTAGACTGTGGGCCGTAGATGTTAATAAGGCGAAGTTCTTGTCCCTTCATGAGGACATCTAAGATCAGGCACCTCCCCATTTCTAACTCGATAACCCGTCGGCATTCTACCGCTGCGGTAAAAAGGACCGCCACTCCGCTATACGGCTCGGCCCCAAGAGACCAGTAGGAGGGCCCATTCCTCCACTCTCTTTTAGCCTTGTAGATAGATGACATATCTGTTAGCCTGGTCTCTTGCAAAAATAAAATATCAGCATTAATATGGGCAAAAAAATCATAGGCCGCAAATCGAGCCGTATCTGACTTTATGCTGGCAACATTAATGGATGCCAGAGTCAACGGAGAGGGTGCCGCCATCAAGGGTGATTGAGTTAGACAGCTTTCTTTTTCCCACCATCCTTCCCATCCACCCCACCACCCTCCTCATCAGATGATGGTTTACCCCTTTTTAGTGAGATGGATGTGTCCATTTTCCCTTTATTTACATTTTCCTCGTCCCCTGACTCTGAGCCAGTCCCCCCCCCTGAAGACATAGGTTCCCCAGGGAGAGAGGACTCAGGGTCCCCTGTGGGCCCCACCGCAACATCCGGAACCTCACCCCCAGCCTCCTCCTCCGAAGAGGAAATGTCGCGGAGGGCTCGGAACCGGTTGGAGAGACCAATCAGAGGGGGGTCAGTTGTACCTTCCTTTGGCATCTGGCGGGTGGGAGAAGATTTTAAATCTCCCTTTTTCTTATTCCTCCGAGTACCCCGCTTTGTTTCTGCCCATCTCCCTCTGTCCTCATCCGCGCTCTCACCATGGGAGGACAGCGAGGAGACAGTATCCTCCTCTTTGTGGATCCTTCCAGTCTCCTCATCCAGTTCACTATTCCCCAGGGCCTCAGCAGTAACACTGGTCGCAGGGACAGGATCAGAAGCCACCTCATCTGGCTGATGCTCCTGTGACTCCCGAATCTCCCTATCCCTTTGACGCTTCTTGAGACGCCTCAGTTGGGCAGGCGTCTTCTGCTTACTTTTCTTCCCTGGCCCCTGCACCCCTTCATCCCCGACAGCCATCCCCCCAGCAGAGTTCACCTCATGGCTTACCCCCACTGGGGCAACAACCGCGTTGACAAAGGAACGAGGGCAGCGACTGAATGGGTGACCTAAGTCACCACACAGGTGACACCTAATCTCTGCACAAGATGCAGCGAGATGGCCTATTTCCCCACACAGAGTGCACTTCTGCACAGTGCAATTGGCACTAAAATGTGTGGGGTCACCACATCTGTGACAGCTTCGGCTGACCCTGGTAGAAGATCTGGATACGATCCCTTCCGAGGAAGGTCGCAGATGGTATATGGGTAACGGTGTTTCCTGAAAGCTTAAGCTTGACCATAAACATCCAGGCCCCTGACCAGATGCCATATTCATCCCTGTTCTTTTTTGGGACCTCCACCACCTCTCCATACCGACCTAGCCACGTCATGATGTCAATACAAGAAAGTGATTCGTTAGGGGTTAAAACGGTCACTTTCTTGACATTGTTTTGGCGAGACACCACCTGAATGGCAAAGTCTCGCCAGCCGGGCTCATTCTTTACCAGCTCATAATTTGACCAGAAGAGCTCAAGCCCCTCTGGCCGAACAAAGCTGATATCGAACTCAGGGGTACCATAAGGATGTATTAAGGCGTAGATGTCAGCTGCCTTAAAGCCCAACTTCAGCAGAAGCTCAACAACTTTAGATCTTGGAGGACATGTATCACTGCCTCTCCACCTCAGCCGGACCACATTCCTTCGGAGACCACCTGGCCCGGCTGTTGGGAGGGACCACACAGTATTCCCCCCTCTTTCCTCTCGGAAGGCTGAAAGACCATGTCTTTCTATCCAAAAGGATAGATCAACCTCCCTACCCTCTACATTGATTGATCTCTCCCCTCTCCTTAAGGCCCCCAGGAGACGCTGCTGCAAATTGCCCCCCCCAGAGCCAGAGGACGAGGAAGCTGCCCCCCTCCCCCCAGCGGTGACATTTGCGTAGCTGCGTACCGGTGCTGCCACCGCTGGGGGTGCAACTGGACCAGGCCCTACATCCCCACCACTAATCTGTGCCCCTTCACCACCCTTCTCCACATAATCCATACTCACACCATTATTGCCTGTTTTAGCTGATGTGCCCCCCATACCTCCACCCGTGCTACAGCCCATACTACAATTCACTCCAACATTAACCTCCTCATTCATACTGGCTGGACCGGTGCGTTCTGGTGCAGATAGTGTACCATCAGCATCACTGGGTACCAGAGCTGGAGCCACCACCACAGGACAGGCCACCGGTCCTTTATACAAGGACCGGGAAGCCTGCCTAGCCTGTTTATTAGCGGCCCCAGCCCTGTTTTTACTGGTACCCTCCGCCTCATCAGTACTGGAGTTTTCTGCTCCTGGGCGCCACTGTTCTGGATAAGCGGCGCCAATACAAAATAAAGGTTTTAGTCCAGTCTTTCTGGGAGGCGAAGACATCTTGGCCCCAGCAGCTCTTTCACGATGACACCGCTGCTCCAAAGGAACAGCAGTGCCAACGCTCAGAGCCACCGGAGCTCCCGCAGCTGACTCTGGCACAAAGCCGCCCCCCCCCTCCCGTTAGGGAGCAGCCCAATGTGCCAGAGCCATCCATGCCCATCGCTGGGCAAATATCACTGTCCGACCTCACAGCCGATACATTGTCTGCTCCACCACTGTTACTACAAACAGCGATGGAGCTCACCGCCACACTAGACTCCATACTCTCCCCACTCTCCTGCACTGAGTCCACAGCAGAACTCAGGCTGGGCTGAGAAATGGGGTTCACACAGTGAGCTGACCCTGCGGCCAGTCCGGGGGGCTCAGGGAGGGGGGGTATATACAAATGTTACCTGCTCCTGGAGCTTGGTCTTCTTTAGCTTCTTTTTCCTTCCCCCAGGTGCCTCCTCTGGTAACTCATCCCCAAACGTGAAGTCCTGGAGGCGACCTGGGGACTCCAGGAGCTGGATCTGGGCCATCAGCGCCCCTCCCTGGTGACTGGTGCTGCTCTCATCCCCCGAACCGCCAGAGCCACGGCCAGATGACATCACAACTTGCCCTGCAGGGAGCCCACTGTATGGGGTCAGATGTTGCAGACCCCCGGGTGGATTTGGCTCAACATTATCGGCCTCCGCAGCGTCTCCTTCCTCCTCCACCCGTGGCTGAAGCCCCCTCAGCCGTCTCTGCTTCTCTCTCTCCATTGTATGAAAGCGGTCTTCATTTAAAAGTTTTTCCCTAAATGGCCCGCTGTTCTCTAAAATAAAAGTTCTCTTCTTCTCCAGTATCCTAATTTCATTTTTCAGCTGTTTAATCCGGGCTGACAGCTCAGCTTTCTGTCGTTTGGCCGCAGTTTCCATCAGGGCTTTTGCTTCCCGTACCTCCTCCTGGAGCCTATACAAGCTGCCCCTTGCTTCCTCATATCCACGGATGTGTTCTGCCACACGAGAGTTATGGGGGACTCCAGACTCCCGGGCCCTAGGCATCCCCCAATCCTCCTCCACACATCCGTGGGCATTTAGCTTTGCTCCAGGAGGAGTATCACAGTCCACATTGTCAGGCCTTGTTGTCACAGTACCTGTGCTTCCGGAACTTCTTGCACTTGTAGTCCCACAACTTGCAGGGCCAGCCTTGCGGCTGCTCTTTGTCTCTACGGGTTCAGGGGTGGCTGGAGATGCATCGCTGCACCTCCTGGCAGAGCGCCTCAACCCGGAGACCTCTGATGCACTTCCTGACGCTGGTCCCTCCACACCTGGTCGCTGGCTCCCCCTGCCCCCCGCGGACCTGATTCGGGGGGCAGGTGTTGGGGTTCTCCTCTCCTCGCTCATGCCTGAACACACGCTCTCCCTCTGGGGAAGGAAGAACGTTGTCCGGCACAGATGACACGGCAGAGCTCAGAGCGCACACACACCAAACAATCCAGCAAACGACTTCCTCCACACTCAGCAGACTCACAGGAAGATGCTCCCTCTAGTGGCCAGACTCCAGAGCTGTACTCACTATTCTGCTGGTGAGGTCACTGTGTACATACATTACATTACTTATCCTGTACTGATCCTGAGTTATATCCTGTATTATACTCCAGATCTGTACTCACTATTCTGCTGGTGGAGTCACCATGTACATACATTACATTACTGATCCTGTACTGATCCTGAGTTATATCCTGTATTATATTCCAGGGCTGTACTCACTATTCTGCTGGTGAGGTCACTGTGTACATACATTACATTACTTATCCTGTACTGATCCTGAATTATATCTTTTAGATCCATCTGCCCATGTAAATAAGCCCCATGAATGATCACACTTGACGTCCCCCCCCCCCCCCAAAAAAAAAAATCTGTCCAGGCATGCTGGGAGTTGTAGTTTTGCAACAGCTGCAGGCACCCTGGTTGGGAAATACTGCCCTATAGACTCCTCTCTGCTGACTTCACCAATGGGACGATTCCTTCATCCGCTAATCACTCCCAATAAATTGCTGTAATGAACATGAATCTTTGTAGTGAGCCCCGGGAGAGGTGTTCTGGGGTCAGTCCTGACAAAATATGTTGCAGACCTCGGGGGGAAGAATCGTCATCATTTATTCATCTTCCGGGGGATTTGTTGAGCTGTCTGAAGAGATCTGTCAGCTCTGGGAAATACACAAGTCCGTCAATCATCAATGCAGAACCAAGATCCGCTCCCTGCAAACTTCTTCTAAAAAGTGAGCTGGACAAAGCCTGTGTACCGCCACCTATAGGACCGCTGATACCTAGCATGAAACTGCAAGGAGGGCCACCATTACAGATGTCGGGGCCCCCATCTTGTCAAATGTTCATTGCCCTCCTTGATCTCAAACTGTTGGCTGTCTGGGCATTCTGGGAGAAAAACCATCAAACAGAGCCGGAGCAATAGAATATCCAGGCCTGGGGCAAGGTTTATTGCCACCCTAGGCGAAAACTAATTTTGACATGCCCCACTTTACTACATGCCCCACCTTACTACATGCCCCACCTTACTACATGCCCCACCTTACTACATGCCCTACCTTACTACATGCCCCACCTTACTACATGCCCCACCTTACTACATGCCCCACCTTACTACATGCCCCACCTTACTACATGCCCCACCTTACTACATGCCCCACTTTACTACATGCCCCACCTTACTACATGCCCTACCTTACTACATGCCCCACCTTACTACATGCCCCACCTTACTACATGCCCCACCTTACTACATGCCCCACCTTACACACTGTAACAAACCTCCTCCTCCTCATGTAATATCCTTACTACTGGGGTGACACACTGTAACAAATCTCCTCCTAATGTAATTACCTTACTACTGGGGTAACACACTGTAACAAACCTCCTCCTCATGTAATCTCCTTACTAATGGGGTGACACACTGTAACAAACCTCCTCCTCATGTAATCTCCTTACTAATGGGGTGACACACTATAACAAACCTCCTCCTCATGTAATCACCTTACTACTGGGGTGACACACTGTAACAAATCTCCTCCTAATGTAATTACCTTACTACTGGGGTAACACACTGTAACAAACCTCCTCCTCATGTAATCTCCTTACTAATGGGGTGACACACTGTAACAAACCTCCTCCTCATGTAATCTCATTACTTCTGGGGTGACACACTGTAACAAACCTCCTCCTCATGTAATCACCTTACTACTGGGGTGACACACTGTAACAAATCTCCTCCTAATGTAATTACCTTACTACTGGGGTGACACACTGTAACAAACCTCCTCCTCATGTAATCACCTTACTACTGGGGTGACACACTGTAACAAATCTCCTCCTAATGTAATTACCTTACTACTGGGGTAACACACTGTAACAAACCTCCTCCTCATGTAATCTCCTTACTAATGGGGTGACACACTGTAACAAACCTCCTCCTCATGTAATCTCATTACTTCTGGGGTGACACACTGTAACAAACCTCCTCCTCATGTAATCACCTTACTACTGGGGTGACACACTGTAACAAACCTCCTCCTCATGTAATCACCTTACTACTGGGGTGACACACTGTAACAAACCTCCTCCTCCTGTAATCTCCTTAGTGCCTGGGCAATATAATATCAGTATGCAGTGTTCAATAACAGTACCAATAACAATAAAAAATAATGCCAGAAAACATAGCGCTAGAACGATACAATATCACTATGCAGTGTTCAATAACACTACCATTAATAGTAATAAATATTACAGCCACACTGTGCCCCAGTTATATAATATCACCAGTGTCAAATGGCAGTACCAATAGCACACACTGCCTGATCAATATAGTATTACCATGCAGTGTCAAATAACTGTATCATTAACTGTAATAAATAATGCAGCCACATAGTGCCTGTGCAATATAATATCATTATGCGATGCCCACAGTACCAATAATAGTAATAAATAATACCACCAAGCAGTGCCTGGATGCTACACTATCACTATGCAGTTTCAAATAACAGTAGCATTAACAGTAATAAATAGTACTGTCACACAGTGCCTGAACGATACAATATTACCACGTAGTATCGGCTAACCCTGTCATTAACAATACAGAATAGAAACGCCACAGTGCCTGAGCAATATAATATCACTATTCAGTGTCCAATAACAGTACTAATAACAGTAATAAATAATACCGCCACACAGTGCCAGAATGATACAATATCACTATGCAGTCACCAATAACAGGAATTAATAATACCGCCACACAGCGCCTGAGCAATATAATATCACCATGCAGTGTCAAATACCAGTATCATTAACAGTAATAAATAATTAGTGTTGAGCAGCATAGTCCATATTCGAATTCGCGAATATTCGCGAATACATGGACGAATATTCGTCATATATTCGCGAATATTCTATTCGTAAGTTGTTTTATTTCCGCACATGCGAAGATTCGCGAATGCGAAAATTAACATACCCAAAAATTAGCATACACAAAATTATATGTAAAAATGCGCATATACGAAAATCTACATACGAACAAATACGTATATAAAATATTCGCATGAAAGAAACATTCTCATCATAAAAATGCGTATATACGAAAAATTTTCCCTGAAAATTCGCATCCCGGAACATTACATGTGAAATTGCGCATATACGAAAAATGTCATACCGGAAAATTCGTATACAAGAAGATTGACACAAGGAAATTTACATAGGAGAACATTCGCATATAAGAAAAGTATTTATTGCATGGCAACGTTTGCACATGCGAAAATTAACGTAAGAGAAGATTCGCATACAAGAAAATACGCATGGTTGGAAATTCGCATATGCTAAAATTGCCACATATGTGGTGCTGTGTGGCATATGCCGTGCAAATGTTCATATATGCTAACATTCGCATATACGAAAATTTATATAGGAGAAAATGCGCATACAAAAAAATTTGCCACTTGCGAAATTTGCAAATTCGCATGGAAGATTCGGACATAAAAAAAGTTCACATATGCGAAAACGTACATAAGAGGAAATGCGCATTTAAGAAAATTACCATTTGCGCAAATTTACATAGGGGAAAATTAGTATATTGGAGTTTGTATATGCGAAAATCTACACAGGAGAAAATTCGCATATAAGAAAATAAGAATATGTGAAAAAGAGCATATGCTAAAATTTGCATAAGCGAAAAATAAACCGAATATTCGTAATTGCGAATATATAGTGCTATATTTATGAATATTCGCGAATGTGCGGTATTCGCGAATATTCGCGAATGTGCGGTATTCGAGAATAAAATTTGAATTGCGAATATTCGCGAGCAACACTAGTGTCTAATAACAGTACTAATAACAGTAATAAATAATACTGCCACACAGTGCCCAAGAAATATAATATCACTATGCAGTGTCCAATAACAGTACTAATAACAGTAATAAATAATACTTGCACACAGTGCCTGAACGATATAATATTACCACGTAGTGTCGGCTAACCCTGTCATTAACAATACAGAATAGAATCGCCACAGTGCCTGAGCAATATAATATCACTATGCAGTGTCCAATAACAGTACTAATAACAGTAATAAATAATACCGCCACACAGTGCCAGAATGATACAATATCACTATGCAGTCACCAATAACAGGAATTAATAATACCGCCACACAGCACCTGAGCAATATAATATCACCATGCAGTGTCAAATACCAGTATCATTAACAGTAATAAATAATACCGCCACACAGCGCCTGAATAATATAGTATTACCATGCAGTGTCAATTAACACTGCTATTAGCAATACAGAATAAAACCGCCACACAGTGCCTGAACAATACAATATTACTATGCTGTGTCAAATAATACTACCGTTAGCAATACAGAATAATATCGCCACATAGTGCCTAAAGGGTCTATTTCAGAGATCTTCAAACTGTGGACCTCCAGCTGTTGTAAAACTACAACTCCCAGCATGCTCGGACAGCCGTTGGCTGTCCGGGCATGCTGGGAGTTGTGGTTTTGAAACAGCTGGAGATCAACAGTTTGAAGACTTAGGGTCTATAGCAGTGGTCTTCAACCTGCGGACCTCCAGATGTTGCAAAACTACAATTCCCAGCATGCCCGGACAGCCGTTGGCTGTCCGGGCATGCTGGGAGTTGTAGTTTTGCAACATCTGGAGGTCCACAGGTTGAAGACCACTGGTCTATAGGGTTGATGGAGATCCAACTACAGCACAGACCATGAGCAAAATGTGTAAATAATGGCGCCGGCGTTTGCGCCAATTTTAACTCCATACCCGTTCTGAACAACAGGGACGGTTATATAAATGTGTGTTAGTCGGATCTGGCAACATCTGGACGTCTGGTGTCTTGACCCGTTGCTGATCCTGCCGTACGTGCGCTGCCGCAGGACAAGCTATTTAAGTAAGAAGCGAGCGCTGTGCACAATCCGTAATCAGACTAATAAAGTTATATGGGCCCCGATAAAGATCCTTCAAAACCGGAGCCAATAACCCAGGATTAACTGTTCATTTACTTCAGGTTATCGTCCAGGGAGCGATCAGACCGCCGTGACACAGCTGAGACAGCACATCTGTCAGGAGACCGCGACCCGCGCAATTCTGGAGACCGCGCTGTAGTCATCAAATGGAGAGTCCGTACACAGCTGATAGAGCGGACATTACAGGTCACAGAGGACTTGACTGCTTTATGATCCTAAATGTCACTGCACCCCCTGCTGGTTCATTGACTGCACGGTTTGTGGGAGCTGTAGTTTTACAAACTTATAGTTTTGGGAATGTTGGCAATTAGAGCATGCTGGGAGTTGTGGTATTGCAACCATATGGCCACACAGTTCTCTACGATCATAGAGATGAATGCAGGGAGGGGATAGAGAGGACTGTGCAGCTGTAACTGTATGGCCACACAATTCTATGATCATAGAGATGAATGCAAGGAGGGAACAGAGAGGGCTGTATATATACGATCATAGAGATGAGTGCAGGGAGGGGATAGAGAGGACTGTGCAGCTGTAACTGTATGGCCACACAGTTCTATACGATCATAGAGATGAATGCAGGGAGGGGATAGAGAGGACTGTGCAGCTGTAACTGTATGGCCACACAATTCTATGATCATAGAGATGAATGCAAGGAGGGAACAGAGAGGGCTGTATATATACGATCATAGAGATGAGTGCAGGGAGGGGATAGAGAGGACTGTATATATATGATCATAGAGATAAGTGCAGGGAGGGGATAGAGAGGAGTGTGCAGCTGTAACTGTATGGCCCCACAGTTCTCTACGATCATAGAGATAAGTGCAGGGAGGGAATAGAGAAGACTGTGCAGCTGTAACTGTATGGCCACACAGTTCCATACGATCATAGAGATAAGTGCAGGGAGGGAACAGAGAGGACTGTATATATGATCATAGAGATAAGTGCAGGGAGGGGATAGAGAGGACTGTGAAGCTGTAACTGTATGGCCACACAGTTCTCTACGATCATAGCGATAAGTGCAGGGAGGGAATAGAGAAGACTGTGCAGCTGTAACTGTATGGCCACACAATTCTATGATCATAGAGATGAGTACAAGGAGGGGACAGATAGTGTTGTATATATATGATCATAGATATGAGTGCAGGGAGGGGATAGAGAGGAAAGTGCAGCTGTAACTCTATGTCCACACAGTTCTCTAAGATCATAGAGATGAGTGCAGGGAGGGGATAGAGAGGACTGTGCAGCTGTAACTGTATGGCCACACAATTCTGTGATCATAGAGATGAATGCAAGGAGGGGAAAGAGAGGGCTGTGTATATATGTGTATATATATATATATATATATATATATATATATATATATATATATGATCATAGAGATGGGTACAGAGAGGGGATAGAGAGGAAAGTGCAGCTGTAACTGTATGTCCACACAGTTCTCTCTACGATCATAGAGATGAGTGCAGGGAGGGGATAGAGATGACTGTGCAGCCATAACTGTATGACCACACAATTCTATGATCATAGAGATTAATGCAAGGAGGGGACAGGTAGTGTTGTATATATGATCATAGAGATGAATGCAGGGAGGGGATAGAGAGGAAAGTGCAGCTGTAACTGTATGGCACAAAGTTTTCTCTATGATCATAGATATAAGTGCACAGCTTGGATAGAGAGGACTGTGCAGCTGTAACTGTATGAACACATGGTTCTATCTATGATCATAGAGATGAGTGGAGGGAGGGGACCAAGAGGACTGTGCAGCTGTAAGTGTAGGATCGCACAGTACTTTGTATGATCCCAGATATGAGTGCAGGGAGGGGATAGAGAGGACTGTGCTGCTGTAATTGTATGATCATAGAGTTGAGTGCAGGGAGGAGATAGAGAGGACTGTGCCCCTGTAACTGTATGATCATAGAGCTGAGTGCAGGGAGAAGATAGAAAGGACTGTGCCCCTGTAACTGTATTATCATAGAGATGAGTGCAGGGAGGGGATAGAGAGGACTGTGCCCCTGTAACTGTATGATCATAGAGTTGAGTGCAGGCAGGAGATAGAAAGGACTGTGCACCTATAATTGTATGATCATAGAGTTGAGTGCAGGAAGGAGAAAGAGAGGACTGTGCACCTGTAATTGTATGATCATTGAGTTGAGTGCAGGGAGGAGATAGAGGGGACTGTACATCTGCAACCGTACAATCACACAGATGTCTCTATGACCTTAGAGATAAGTGCAGGGAGGGGATATAGATGGCTGTATATATGATCATAGAGATGAGTTCAGGGAGGGGATAGAGAGGACTGTGCTGCTGCAAGTGTAGGATCGCACAATTCTTTCTATGATCCCAAAGATGAGTGCAGGGAGGGGATAGAAAGGACTGTGCTGCTGCAACTGTATGATCATAGAGTTGAGTGCAGGGAGGAGAAAGAAAGGACTGTGCACCTATAATTGTATGATCATAGAGTTAAGTGCAGGGAGGAGATAGAGAGGACTGTACACCTGTAATTGTATGATCATAGAGTTGAGTGCAGGGAGGAGATAGAGAGGACTGTGCACCTGTAATTGTATGATCATAGAGCTGAGTGCAGGGAGGAGATAGAGAGGACTGTACATCTGCAACCGTACAATCACACAGATGTCTCTATGATCTTAGAGATTAATGCAGGGAGGGGATATAGATGGCTGTATATATGATCATAGAGATGAGTGCAGGGAGGGGATAGAGAGGACTGTGCTGCTGTAACTGACCACCCAGTTCTCTCTATGATCCCAGAGATAAGTGCAGGGAGGGGATAGAGAGGACTGTGGAGTCGTGCAGTCATATCTATGATCATGCAGATAGATTCTAGCGCTCTGTCTGATCATTGGGGGAGAGTTTTGAGTTTCCCTAAACAGGACTATCCTCTGCACTCCACATATTAAGGATGACAGTGATGATATGAAGGGGGGGGGCCTCTCTATGCTCATATTTGCACTATATGACCATGTAATAGATGTATTGACAGTACTATGCCATATACTTCCATGCAGCTCTGTGCAATCCTTATATTGAAGTTTCTTTGTTATTATTATTTGCTCCCTAACAAAACAAGGATACAATGTAAATATATTGTATGGAGGACAATGCACCCACAAGATGAATGACCCCGGAGAAGAATGTATCATAGAGTAGAATGGAGTCGTAGAGATGGAGAGAAGTTAATCATGAGAATCTATGTGACGGAAAAATCCAGAGAGTGGAATAAAAAAAAAGATTCTCAAGTAGATTAAAATATTCGGTGAGCGGGGGAGGACTGGGGCGGAATTAGCGGCGGTGGCAGTGGGTGTATATTAGCTCCAGGCGACATCCTGTCACTCAATCAGCTTATTTCTGCTCATTTCCATCAGACAAATTGTCTCCCAAAAATCATCCCTTCTGATCTGGCGCAGCCCTTCTGGACATCAAAGGCAATTGCAGATCGAAGATCTGCAATTGCCTTTGATGTCCAGAAGGGCGGAGCCACGGTCAGACTAGACAACTTTTTAATAGACTTCTATCCAGATCCTCAAAAAAAATTCCCGGATTTCTTCTTGCTATGAATGAATTAGAATGTTTGTTTATATTTACTTCCATAGGCTAAAAATCTACCCTGACCTTATATTTCTCATGGCTGAGGGGTTGTTTGTATTTTTTCCCCTGATGAACCCCAACACATCAGGGAAACACGTCGAGACATGAAAAATTGGTGGCTCAGTCCATACAGGATGAGTGTTCTCAATATATATTATCAGTTTATTTGCAGTGAAGCTGATGTCTTATGCTCCGCACATTTCCAGTGTCCTCTTCATCTTTTGTGCCCCAAAATCGTAATAAAGCCCCACACATACTTGCCAGGTCCCTTTGTGCCACCCCAAACAGTAGACAGCCTCTTTGAGCCCCCCACAGAGCAATAATCCAACTTTGGGCCCCACACAAAGTAGATAGCTCCCTTTGTTGCCCCCCACACAGTAGCTAGCCTCGTTTGTGCACCCACATAGTGTATAACCCCCTTAATGCATCCCACATTCGTAGCTAACCCCCTTTGTGCGAAAAAACACAGTAGAGAGCCCCCTTAGTGCCCCCCACACAATAAATATCCCCTTAATGCCCCCCACACAGTAGATAGCTCCCTTTGTTGCCCTCACACAGTAGTTAACCCCCTTTGTGTCCCCAGATACAGTAGATAGCCCCTTATGTGTCCCCACATGGTAGATAGCCCCCTTTGTGCAATCACACAGTAGATAGCTCCTCCTACCGAGTAGATAGCTCCCTTTTTCCCACACAAACAGTAGATTGTCCCCTTTGTGCCCCTCACACAGTATATAGCCCCCTTAATGCCACCCCAGACAGTAGATAGCTCCCTTTGTTGCCCTCACACAATAGTTAACCCCCTTAGTGTCTGCACACACAGTAGTTAGCCCCATTTTGTGTCCCCACATGGTAGAGAGCTCCCTTTGAGCACCAACACAGTAGATAGCTCCCTTTGTTGCCCACACACAGTAATTAACCCCCTTTGTGTCCCCACATACAGTAGATAGCTCCCTTAGTGTCCCCACACACAGTAGATAGCTCTCTTTGTTGCCCTCACACAGTAGTTAACCTCCTTAATGTCCCCACATACAGTAGATAGCCTCTTTTTGTGTCCCCACATGGTAGATAGTCCCCTTTGTGTAAGCACACGGTAGATAGCTCCCTTTGTTGCCTTCACACAGTAATTAACCCCCTTTGTGCCCCCACACAGTAGATAGCCCCCCCCCCTACATAGTAGCTAGGTCCCTTATTCCCACACAAACAGTAGATTTTCCCCTTTGTGACCCTCACACAGTATATAGCCCCCTTAAAGCCACCCCAGACAGTAGATAGCTCCCTTTGTTACCCTCACACAGTAGTTAACCCCCTTAGTGTCCCCACATACAGTTATTAGCCCCATTTTGTGTCCCCACATGGTAGATAGCCCCCTTTGTGCACAACACAGTAAATAGTCCCCTTTGTGCACCAACACAGTAGATAGCTCCCTTTGTTGCCCTCACACAGTAATTAACCCCCTTTGTGTCCCCACATACAGTAGATAGCCCCTTTTTGTGTCCCCACATGGTAGATAGCCCCCTTTGTGCACCCACACAGTAGATAGCTCCCTTTGTTGCCCTTACACAGTAATTAACCCCCTTTGTGTCCCCACATACAGTAGATAGCTAACTTAGTGTCCCCACATACAGTAGATAGTCCCCTTTGTGCACCCACACAGTAAATAGCTCCCTTTGTTGCCTTCACACAGTAATTAACCCCCTTTGTGTCCCCACACACATTAGATAGCCCCCTCTGTGCCCCCACACAGTAGATAGCCCCCCCTACACAGTAGATAATTTCCATCACTGCTGGTGAATACCTGAGTATTCCTATTCACTGACAGGAAGCAGAAATGGACACTCACCTTACCACTGGGACATTCTACTATTTATTGCTGCCAAAGTCTCATAGTCGGACATTTTCTTGGATCTACTGTTTGTTGCTGGGAAGGTCACATAGTGGGACATTAGTTTTAAGAAAGATTCCTCTTTTTTATCTGCGCAGAACAAGGCATTCAGAAGTCTTAGAAAGTTGTGTATGTAGTAGTATCGCACTAACATAGTGTAAAGGGCACCCACCCATTTTCTGTCTGTACCTGGGAAAGCTGGGTGCCAACCACTATGCCATTATAGACCCATTACAGCTGTCACCCAGCTTTCCCGGACCATCATACCTTATATTTTAGTATTATATATTACTAGAGATACATTACATGCGCCCAGTCCGCTGCAGATTTTCTGGGAAAGCTGGGTGAATTCTTGTGTAGTGTCATTGTAACGGCACGTGGATTGCTACCCAGCTGTTCCTGAAACAGATAGAACTGAGAGTACTTTCTATGGAACTAATAGCCAGGAGAGAAAAGGGTTAACCCCCGGCACGCTGGGTGACTCTTCTATATTAGAACACGCCATCACTTTAAATATATAGGCCGCCGTCAGATTTTCCAGTCGATCTCATCGATTCGGCCGCACCCACGAGGCGCCGGATCAATTCTCCAATTCGTCATAGAGACCAGTGCTTACCGTCAGCGCCTTACTAAGTAAATCCCTGCCAGAGGCGGTGAGCTAGTGAAGTGTTTCCCAACCAGGGTGCCTCCAGCTGTTGCAAAACTACAACTCCCAGCATGCCCGGACAGCCAACAGCTGTCCGGGCATGCTGGGAGTTGTAGTTTAGCAACAGCTGGAGGCACCCTGGTTGGAAAACACTAAGCTAGTGGAACTGTGCCAGATGGATCAGGGGCTGTCACACAGCTTTACCAGACTCCCGAAGGGCAAAAATATTTAGCCATAAAGTGAGGCAGAAGTGTTGTTGTCTTAAAGGAGAAGTATCATCTTTTATTTTTACTATATTAAATACAGTAAAATATACTACAATACATTTGAAGCTCCTGACATCCATTACGTTCAATTTAATTATAATTTTAAGCTTTTTCGAAACTACAACTTCCAGCATTCTTTTAGAGGGGGCATGCTGGGAGTTGTAGTGTTTTTAACAGCTGGCAGCCAAACCTTTACATTGACTGATGCAACAACAGCGCCATCTGCTGGGAGATTTCTGCAGAACAGGAGAGGCACAAAATCAGGCACAAATATTTAAAGGGGTTATCCAGGAATAAAAAATAAAACATTTTTAAAAATAGAGCTAATTTCTTTCAAAAGTCTAACCACTGTTGCTTTCCCCCTGTGCCAGTCACTGTACCATTGCCTTTAGTCTGTGCCAGTCACCATGCCAATGCATCCACCCTCTGCCAGTCACTGAACCAACGCATACACCGTGTCAGTCACTGCACCAATGCATTCACCCTATGCCAGTCTCTTAACTGATCCACACTGTGCCAGACATTGACTAAAGAATACGCACACTTATTCTCGCCCACAAGGCTGTCCGGGCATGCAGGGAGCTGTAGTTGTGCAACAGCTGGAGGCACCCTTGTTTGGAAACACTGCACCAGAATATTGAATTAATACACTGCTCAAAAAAATAAAGGGAACGCTTAAACAACACAATGTATCTCCAAGTCACTGACCCTTCTGTGAAATCCCACTGTCCACTCAGGAAGAACACTGATTGACAATCAATTTCACATGGAACAGACAACAGGTGGAAATTATAGGCAATTAGCAAGACACTCCCAATAAAGGAGTGGTTCTACAGGTGGTGACCACAGACCACTTCTCAGTTCCTATGCTTCCTGGCTGATGTTTTGGTCCCTTTTGAATGCTGGCGGTGCTTTCACTCTAGTGGTAGCATGAGACGGAGTCTACAACCCACACAAGTGGCTCAGGTAGTGCAGCTCATCCAGGATGGCACATCAATGCGAGCTGTGGCAAGAAGGTTTGCTGTGTCTGTCACCGTAGTGTCCAGAGCATGGAGGCGCTATCAGGAGACAGGCCAGTACATCAGGAGATGTGGAGGAGGCCGTAGGAGGGCAACAACCCAGCAGCAGGACCACTACCTCCACCTTTGTGCAAGGAGGAGCAGGAGGAGCACTGCCAGAGCCCTACAAAATGACCTCCAGCAGGACACAAATGTGCATGTGTCCACTCAAACGGTCCGAAACAGACTCCATGAGGGTGGTATGAGGGCCCGACGTCCACAGGTGGGGGTTGTGCTTACAGCCCAACACTGGGCAGGACGTTTGGCATTTACCAGAGAACAACAAGATTGGCAAATACACCACTGGTGCCCTGTGCTCTTCACAGATGAAAGCAGGTTCACACTGAGCACATGTGACAGACGTGACAGAGTCTGGAGATGCCATGGAGAATGTTCTGCTGCCTGCAACTTCCTCCAGCATGACCGGTTTGGCAGTGGGTCAGTAATGGTGTGGGGTGGCATTTCTTTGGGGGGGCCGCACAGCCCTCCATGTGTTGCCAGAGGTAGCCTGACTGCCATTAGGTACCGAGATGAGATCCTCAGACCCCTTGTGAGACCATATGCTGGTGCGGATGGCCCTGGGTTCCTCCTAATACAAGACAATGCTAGACCTCATGTGGCTGGAGTGTGTCAGCAGTTCCTACAAGAGGAAGGCATTGATGCTATCGACTGGCTGCCCGTTCCCCTGAATCATATTGAGCACATCTGGGTCGTCTCGCTCCATCCACCACAGACTGTCCAGGAGTTGGCGGATGCTTTAGTCCAGGTCTGGGAGGACATCCCTCAGGAGACCATCCTCCACCTCATCAGGAGCATGCCCAGGCATTGTAGGGAGGTCATACGGGCATATGGAGGCCACACATCCTACTGAGCCTCATTGGGACTTGTATTAAGGACATTACATAAAGTTGGATCAGCCTGTAGTGGGGTTTTCCACTGTAATTTTGAGGGTGACTCCATATCCAGACCTCCAGGGGTTGATAAATTTGATTTCCATTGATAATTTTTTTGTGATTTTGTTGTCAGCGCATTCAACTATATAAAGAGGAAAGTATTTCATACGATTAGTTCATTCATTCAGATCTAGGACGTGTTATCTTAGTGTTCCCTTTATGTTTTTTTTTTTTCAGCAGTGTAGTTTTAAGTGTCCCCTAAAAAACAGAATAGAGATGGTCCTTTCTATATGGGGGTCCATGGGCTCTGCAGATCCTCACTGCTCCTGACCAGTATAATGACAGGACAAACAGTAATTTTGTGTGTAATTCCCTGCGTCCTCCTCTCCAGCTCTGGAACATATTCTCCATTATCTCGGGGGAGAATCGCTATCTCCCATTAGCAGTCAGGGTGTGTAGGATGAGCGGCAAGTGTACAGGGCAGGGACCAGATAAAGTATTTACTGTGAGAATTGGGGGGGGGGGGGGAAGAGTGTAGGAAACAAAATCCAAGAAGATTCTGTTGTCAGTAAATCTACTAGCATTAAGTCCCTGCACCGTCCTCTCCTGTCTAGTCAAAAAGTTTATTCAGACATTTTATTCGGGGAAAGCCGAGTGACAAACAAAAAGATCACGATGAAGCCAACCGAGGAGCTGTCACACAGCTTTACTGGGTTATTACACAGATACATTTGCCATTTAGGAGTCTTGAAAAGTTGAGTGGTAGCTTCGAAAGAATAAAACGGGTATTCCAACGTGAGGAACCAAATAAAAAATAAAAATCTGACTGCCCCAGTTCTAAAACCACCCAAAATCCATGAGTTATACATCTATAATTCTCTATAAGTTATAAACACTACTTCCTGGTTGTATCTCATGGTGGAGCAGTTGCTCAGTACTACAATTCCCAGAATGAATCGCTTTCTTTCAGCCCTTTATCACAGTCCTCACTCCTGCCATGGGTGCCCAGAGCTGCTACAGAATACTTCACCTGCTGTATTCACTCCCTGTCTGCTCCTCTGCTTGTGGCATTGCTCAGCACAAGGCAGTATGATGTATCCCGACCTCAACCTTCCCTAAATGTCCCTAAAGAGAAAATACAGATGGGGTATAGATCATCTCACTGTGACAATGCTGCCCCAGGTACAAATCAGCGGCTGCCATTTTGGAATCCTGGGAGGCCCTGAAGATATCAGGTATGGTATGGGATAAGTTGCACAGTCAGGACTCTTCGTAGTAGTCTTGGAGCCGTTGCAGCACTAAAATAGCCATAAAGGGGTACTCCGCCCCTAGAAATCTTATCCCCTATCGAAAGGATAGGGGATAAGATGTCTGATCGCGGGGGAATGGAGGAAGGTTGTAGGGTAATGCCACTGGGACTCTCCCCGATCTCCACCGCGGCACCCGAGTCATACGGCGCACAGAGGGAACTCCGCTCCGTGCCAGATGACTGCTGACCATAGCCGACAGACATAAATGGAGAGTGCATGGTGTGACGTCACGTGATGAATACGGAAGCTCCAAGCTACCGTGTTCTAAACGCAGCGGCGCTGGCATTGAGATCGCGAAAGGTCTCAGCAGCCGGACCCCCGCAATCTGACATCTTATCCCCTATCCTTTGGATAAGACATCTTGAGGCAGAGTACCCCTATAAAACACACAAAGGCGCAGGCGCTCACATACGATGCATGTGCACTAGTAAGTCACGAACACTTTTTTTTAGTCCAGTGAAGCTGCATCCATGTGTTTATTACTCTAATTTGGTCATGTGATCACATGCCTGAGCTCAGGATATATGGTAGTTTTACACCTCCCCTCCAGCTCTATCTGTCTACTGCTGCTATCTCTAAGGAATAAGGATATATAGTAGTTATACACTTCCCCTCCAGCTCTCGGAGATAGCAGCAGTACACAGAGAGCTGGAGGGGAGGTGTATAACTACTATATATCCTTATTCCATAGAGATAGCAGCAGCAGTAGTATACAATGGGAACAGGAAATATAGTAGTTATACACCTCCCCTCCAGCTCTCTGTATACTGCTGCTATCTCTATGGGATCAGGATATATAGTAGTTATACACCTCCCCTCCAGCTCTATCTGTATACTGCTGCTGCTATCTCTATGGGATCAGGATATATAGTAGTTATACACCTCCTCTCCAGCTCTATCTATATACTGCTGCTGCTATCTCTATGGGATCAGGATATATAGTAGTTATACACCTCCCCTCCAGCTCTCTCTCTCTCTCTCTGTATACTGCTACTATTTCTATGGAATCAGGATATACTGTATAGTAGTTATACACCTCCCGAGGCTATGTTCACACATTGCATTTTCTTGCAGTTTTTTTTTCCCTGTTGATTCTTCCCTAATCTTGAAAAATTGTAGATTGTACAACAATTGCGCAAAAAATATGGTAAAAACATTTTAAAAAAAATGTTACCTCAATTTTGGAAAATCACTGCAAAAACAGCTACGGTTGTGTTCATACCACGTGCATTTTTCCCACAAATTACTGAAATTGCTATAATGATGTTGCGTTTAGTTGTGATTTGCCCAATTACAAGAAAACGCACCAATTTTTTTTTTTTTTTTTAACAATGTTTTCAATCATTCGCGGCAATATTTCTTCCGAAAACGCATCAGAACTGCACATGATGGGAACGGACACCAACCCACCCCAGTCTAGTGAGTATACCTGATTATATAGTTTATTTCCAGCAGTGTGATAAGATGACCAGCTGCAGTGATCAAATGCCACACCCAAAGCCAAAAGGATTCATGGAAAATGTTGTGCTTTTCTAAACCAAAATAGAGCCTGCCCTATGCATGCCACATCATCAAAAAATGTAAGAAAAAGGCATATACAAGGAAGACTACATTATTCTCCAATAATAGCCTATTCCCCGAATGCTTCTTTAAAGGGGTACTCCAGTGGAAATGTTTATTTTTATTTATTCATGAACATGTGCCAGAAAGTTAAACAGGCTTGTAAATGACTTCTATTAAAAAAATCTTTACCCTTCCAGTACTTAGCTGCTGTATGCTCCAGTGGAAATTTTTATTTTTTTATTTATTTTTTGTCTTGTCCACAGTGCTCTCTGCTGCCACCTCTGTCCGTGTCAGGAACTGTCCAGAGCAGCATAGGTTTGCAACAGGGATTTTCTCCTGCTCTGGACAGTTCCTGATACGGACAGAGGTGGCAGCAGAGAGCACTGTGGACAAGACAAAAAGAAATCCCAAAAGAAGAGAATTTCCTCTGTAGAATACAGCTGCTAAAAAGTACTGGAAGGGTAAAGATTTTTTAATAGAAGTCATTTACAAATCTGTTTAACTTTCTGGCACCCGTTAATTTAAAAAAAAAAAAAAAAGTTTTATATATTTTTTTCCACCATATACTTTTAAGGGTTTCCCTACAAATGTGCCTTCAGATATCGCAAAACTACAACTACCAGCATGCCCAGACAGCCTTTGGCTGTCCGGGCATGCTGGGAGTTGTAGTTTTGCAACAGCTGGAGGCACCCTGGTTAGGAAATAGTACCCTATAGACAGCCCTACTACAAGGTGAATGTTTTTAGCTTCAGTCCCGGCCTTGTTGGCTTCAATATTTTTCATTATTTGATGCGCAAAATGCATAAATATTAATGGCGGACGTCCACTGGGGCCGACCTCCCGGACTTCACACAATCTCAGCGGTAATGACTTAAGGTGAAGACGGACGACTCTGTGCTGCGCCAAGAGGTAGAAGATAATGAGAAAACACGCGAAACCAGAGCCACAACATCTAAACCCGCATAATTTACATCTGATTTAGGCAAATCTGGGAATGAAGAACGAAACAATATATAAAGGGGAATTCTACCCCCGCATTTCCTTGTCACTCAATATTGAGGGGAACACTAGTCTGTAGGTCAGACCGTGCTTCAGTGATCTGTGAACAAGGCACCAAGACCATAACCCCCACTACTTTAGAGAATTTTTTTTTTAATATAAATATGCACATAATAACTCAATTATATTATATGTAATTTATATTCATATAAAATATATAATATATATAATATATATAATATATATATAATATATATATATATATAATTATTTTATATTTATTTATATATATTTATACACACACATTTTATAATTTATATGAATATAAATTACATAAATGTGTGTATAAATTATATAAAATATATATATAAATAAATTTTAATTAAATATATAAATTTATTTTAAAATATATATACAGTGATTCCTCAACTTACAATGGCCTCAACATACAATAGTTTCAACATACAATGGTCTTTTCTGGACCATCGTAAGTTGAAACCAGACTCAACATACAATGCTACAGATTTGTGATACCTGTCAATGGCCGGAAGAACAGACCAATCAGAATGGGCATTCGCTGGTAAAACCCCTGTATTACTGAAATGTATGCACTGACTGGTGTCTGGTAGCGCCCCCTACAGTACAGGGAGGTATTACATGTTCTGTCCTCTTTACCTGTATTACTGAAGTGCATGCACTGACTGGTGTCTGGTAGCGCCCCCTACAGTACAGGGAGGTATTACATGTTCTGTCCTCTTTACCTGTATTACTGAAGTGCATGCACTGACTGGTGTCTGGTAGCGCCCCCTACAGTACAGGGAGGTATTACATGTTCTGTCCTCTTTACCTGTATTACTGAAGTGTATGCACTGACTGGTGTCTGGTAGCGCCCCCTACAGTACAGGGAGGTATTACATGTTCTGTACTCTTTACCTGTACCAGGGTTAGCTGCTCCTTTGGACACCAGGTGAGGGCGGCTCCATGTTACTTTTTTAGGACATTGCGTGTACTGTACAGGACCCTGAAGAAGCTTCGGTCCTCTACATAGACCAGTGTTTCCCAAGCAGGGTGCCCCCAGCTGTTGCAAAACTACAACTCCCAGCATGCCCGGACAGCCTTTGGCTGTCCGGGCATGCTGGGAGTTGTAGTTTTGCAACAGCTGGAGGCTCCCTGCTTGGGAGACACTGACATAGACAGTGATTACAGCTCCCAGCAAATCTTTCTTACTTTTATATGTAAGGATTTGCTTTATCTGTATTAGTTATCTACTTATTTTTTTTAATCCTCACTTTTTCCTATTTTTGGATGACATTTTGGTGCCTTTAGAACCAATTACCAGGTTTCCATAGAGTTCTGGTCTCAACATACAATGATTTCAACATACAATGGTCGTCCTGGAACCAATTAATATTGTAACTTGAGGGACCACTGTTTGTATGTGTGTATATATAAATTTTTATAAAAAATATATATATATATTATATATATATATATATATATATATATATATATATATATATATATATATATATATATATATATTTTTTTTTTTTTTTTTTTTATATATATATATTATTTATACACACACATTTTATAATTTATATGAATATAAATACGATTATATTGAGTTATTATGCAAATTATATACATTAAACACGTATATTACGCATAATATAATTAAGCAGTTTATTTTTATTAATATATAATACATAATATAAAAAAATGTTTTTTATATATTTACATTAATAAAAATGTATTATATTATGCATATTATATATGTTTTATATATAAAATAAACATAATACACTGTATAATCATATTAATATACATAATTTATATGTTATATATAATTAACTAAATATACACATATGGATGGGGGGGGGGGGGGTTCATATAACAGGAAGTATCTCACAACCTACATGCCACAAAGCCGGCATCTAAGGGGTAAAAGGCTGGAATTAGTGTTAGCTCTGATCCCAGCCACTGCAGCAGAAAGTGACTGTGTATGAGGAAAGAAGGTTTCTACACCAGCACAGACGGGGGTTCTTTACTGTAAGAGCAGTGAGACTGTGGAATTCTCTCCCGGAGGAGGTGGTCATGGGGAACTCTGTAAAAGAATTCAAAAGGGGTCTGGATGCATTTTTGGAGAGTAATAACATCTCTGGTTATGGATTCTAGATTTATAGGGACAGAACATTGATCCAGGGATTTATTCTGATGCCATATTTGGAGTCGGGAAGGAATTTTTACCTCTAGTATGAGGGTTTTTTGTCTTCCTCTGGATCAAGTAGGGACTCATTAGGGATACAGGTTGAACTTGATGGACTCTGGTCTTTTTTTTTTCAACCTTATGAACTTTGTTACTATACTGCCCCCTACTGCTGATGGTGCAGGAATACCTTCTGTACCCATGCCAGGCGCTGCACATTACTATATCCGTTCTGTGGGAAAAGGCTAAAAGAATTGTTCATAATTAGAGAAAAAAAAAAAAATTAAAATAAACATGGCAGCTTTATTCCACAAACAGTGTCACACCTGTTCATGAGCTGTGTATACCGGCGTTGCCCAACCAGTGTGCCTCCAGCTGTTTAAAAACTACAACTCCTATTGACTTTTAATGGGAGTTGTGCAAACGGCGAAGCCCCACAGGATACTCTATTTCCGTAGCTCTGGGAGTTACGTGAGCAGCATAGTTTGCGGGAGGAACCTCAGTTAGAAAACACTGCAGTAATGGGATTTCAAACTACCTTTGACTACTCGGCAGAACAGCTAAGTCACTGATCCCAGCTCTGTCCTAATGGAGCAAAGCTGCAGTGTAAAGCATAGACAGACACAACTGAGTAACCTGAGCCTCCATTAAAGGGGTATTCAAGGAAAAAAAATATATATATATTTTTTTTTATAATAGATAGAAGTAATTTACTATTAGATTATAATCTACTAAAAAATCTTAATCCTTCCAATAATTATCAGCTGCTGAAGTTCAGTTGTTATTTTCTGTCTGGCAACAGTGCTCTCTGCTGACACCTCTCTCTGTCTCGGGAACTGCACAGAGTAGAAGAGGTTTGCTATGGGGATTTGTTTCTGCTCTGAACAGTTCCCAAGACACGTGTCATCAGAGAGCACTTAGACAGAAAAGAACAACTCAACTTCAGCAGCTCATAAGTACTGAAAGGATTAAGATTTTTAAATAGAAGTAATTTACAAATCTGTTTTTCTCATATACACACACACACACACACACACACACATACATATATACATCTTATTCCAGAAAGTTAAACAGATTTGTAAATATATATATATATATATATATATCCCCTTTAAGACAGTAATGGCATTTCAGGCTACCCTAGCTGAGCTGGTGTCACATTGCACATTGGCATGCTGGGAGTTGTAGTTCTGCAACAGCTGGAGGCACCCTGGTTGGGAAACACTGAAGTCAAAATGGATGACGCAGTTAATTTCTCCTTTTCGGTTATGGTAAATCTCTGGTAAGACGCCCATTCTCTACACAATTATATTTTATTTCCACTCTTATTATATTCCTCTTTACATCAGTGGTCGTGGTCTAACATTCGTACAATCCTTCCATACAGGTAGATGGTGGACCCGGACAGAATATATAGTCTTCTGCTGCGCCGATTCTGTGGACAGAGGATCGGCAGAACAGTTCATCGTGGTAACATAAGGCTTCCCCGATGCAGATGGGCCGCAGCAGCAGCCGCTGCTTCAGGGGGTCGGTATAAACAGTTCCCAATGCGGACAGAGCTCCTCCTCCTCCGCGCTACTTCTTCTCCTGGCTGGGTTCTGCGTCTAACAGTGTGGATCGGATCCCCATCTTCTTCAGCTCCTCCACCAGGTCTCCGTTTTGGTGCATCTGAAGGAGGATGTCGCAGCCCCCCACAAACTCCCCGTTCAGGTACACCTGCGGGATGGTGGGCCAGTTGGAGTAATTCTTCACCTCTACAAGAGAAAGAAGAATTCAGCTTAGAAATATCATAATATACAAGGTCTTCACCCATGAGCTGAGGACAAGCGATTGTTCCCTGGTATCAGCCATAGAGAGGAGATGGTAGAGACATTTAGGGATGAGGCTGTTATCAGATTAATGGAGGTTAACCATGTACACTCATCACTAGTCCTACGGCATCATCTGGTTTTCCAGCACAGCTGCAGCCATGCATTTCATTACTCTAACTGGGTCATGTGATCACCAGTTTGACTCACAGGAAATCAGTGTGTAATGTGTCAGTAGAAGTGGCCAATCCTGGGTCAGCTGACTTCCTGTGAACTACAGGATGACATCACCTATCCACTCCTGCTGGACACCTCCCCTCCAGCTCTAGCTGTATACTGCTGCTATATCTAGGAGTTCAGGATATATAGAAGTTATACACCTCCTCTATCAGCTTTATCTGTATACTGCAGCTATTACTATGGGATCAGGATATATATTAGTTATACCTCTCCTTTACAGTTCTATCTGTATACTGTTATCTCTATGGATCAAGATATATAGGGATTATAAACGTCCCCTTTAGCTCTATCTATACTGCTGCTGCTTATATATCTATGTAATCAGGATACACAGTAGTCCTACACCTCCCCCACAGCTCTATCTGTATACTACTGCTATTATCTGTATGGGATCAGGATATATAGAAGTTCCTCCCCCCCCCCCCCCCCAGCTCTATCTGTATACTCCTGCTGCTATCCCACTGGAGCAGGAAGGGTAAGTGACATCACAGATCACATGAGTTGTCAAAACAGAAGATGGGCACTGGGGGGCCTGTGTTCACACATTCAGGTCTTTAAAAAGGGGTATTCCGGTGAAAAACAATATTTTTTTTCCCCATATCCACTGGCTCCAGAAAGTTAAAACAGATTTGTAAATTACTTCTATAAAAAAATTATTTAAAAAAAATCTTAATCCTTCCAGTGCTTAGCTGCTGAAGTTGAGTTGCTCTTTCCAGTCTGACCACTGATCTCTGCTGACACCTCTGTCCATGTCAGGAACTGTCCAGAGCAGGAGAGGGTTTTCTATGGGGATTTGCTCCTACTCCGGACAGTTCCTGAGACAGTCAGAGGTGTCAGCAGAGAGCACTGTTGTCAGACTGGAAAGAACAACCCAACTTCAGCAGCTGATAAGTACTGGAAGGATTAATATATATTTTTTTTTTATAGAAGCGATTTACAAATCTGGTTAACTTTCTGGAGCCAGTTGATATGAAAAAAAATTAGTTTTTCCATCGGAATCCCCCTTTAAGTGCAATTACACATACAAAGCCAGGAATGGATCTGGAAAGAGAAATAACAATCTTTCCATTATACGTCTCCTCCATTGTGTCCCTGGTTTTGTAATCAATAATTACAATTAAAAACCTTGTGCAACTTGCTGCAAGCTCTGATGCAATCATTATTACTTTAAGTGCAGTGTGTCTCCATCTGTTGCAAAACTACAACTCCCAACATGCCCGGACAGCCTTCGGCTGTCCGGGCATGCTGGGAGTTGTAGTTTTTCAACAGCTGAAGGCACCCTGGTTGGAGAATACTGCTTTAGTGTCACTGAACCTTTTTTCCCATAAGGAGGAGGTGTCCCTTAAAAGGGGTACTCAGGTGGAAAACCTTTAAATCAACTGGTGCCAGAAAGTTAAACCGATTTGTAAATTACTTCCATTAAAAAAATCTTAATCCCTCCAGTACTTATCAGCTGCTGTATACAGAGAAAGTTCTTTTCTTTTTGAATTTCTTCTATCTGACCACAGTGCTCTCTGCTGACACCTCTGTTCATGTCAGGAACTGTCCAGAGCTGGAGCACATCCCCATAGAAACCCTCTCCTGCTCTGGACAGTTCCTGACATGGTCAGAGGTGTCAGCAGAGAGCACTGGTCAAAAAGAAAATAAATTAAAAAGGGGTATTCCAGGCCAAAATTTTTTTTTTTTTTTTCATATATCAACTGGCTCCGGAAAGTTAAACAGATTTGTAAATTACTTCTATTAAAAAAATCTTAATCCTTCCAATAGTTATTAGCTTCTAAAGTTCAGTTGCTGTTTTCTGTATAACTGTTTTCTGATTACTCACGTCCTGGGAGCTGTGCAGTTCCTATGGGGATATTCTCCCATCATGCACAGCTCCCGGGACGTGACATCATCATTGAGCAGTTAGACAGAAAACTTCAGAAGCTAATAACTATTGGAAGGATTAAGATTTTTTAATAGAAGTAATTTACAAATCTCTTTAACTTTCCGGAGCCAGTTGATACATATAAAAAAAAAAAAAGGTTTTGCCTGGAATACCCCTTTAACTTCCTCTGTATTATACAGCAGCTGATAAGTACTGGAAGGATTAAGATTTTTAAATAGAAGTATTTTACAAATCTGTTTAACTTTCTGTCATCAGTTGATCTTAAAAAAAAAAAAAAAAAAAATGTTGTTTCGACCGGAGTACCCCTTTAAGTAACCTCAGTGTTGTTACACTGTAACAGGATCAAGTTCAATATAACAGCTGGAGGGGGACATAAATAGACAAACATCAAGGGCAAAGACCGTCCTTCACTTACAACATGGCGCCTCCCAAAGTTAGGGGAAGCTTTATGTAAAGGTCACGGCAAGAACCGCGCAGCAGACCGCGATGGCGTTAACCATTCGCTGCGCTCTTCTACTTCGTAATATTTAGTGTTTATTACCAAGTCATCTTGTGGTCCAAGTTTTAAAGCGTTTATCCAGCGATAGAAAAACTGAGCAGATTCAGTCTGTCTTCAAATTTTCCACATTTCTAATTTATTTTATTTTATTTATTTATTTATTTATAATCTGAAAAATTGGCGCTGAAAAAAAAAAAAAAAAAAAAGTGGTGACAAATTAGCCAAATGTTTTTGCAGTGCAGTGTTAGATTGGAAAACAGAAAAATAAATTAAAAAAACAGCGCCACTTCTGTCCTCAGGTTGTGTGTGGTATTACAACTTGGCTCTATTCATGTCAATGGAACCCGAGCTGCAATACCACACACAACCTGAGGACAGAGGTGGCGTTGCTTTGTTTATTTAAAAAAAAAAAAAAAAAAAATAAGCTGTTTTCTAATCTAACACCACGCGGCAAAGATATTTGGCAAAATTTGTCTCCACTTTTTAATTTGATTTATTTATTTTTTTTTTTTAAGCGCAATTTTTTCAGATTTGAAAATAAATAAATAATAAAATAAATTAAAAGTGCAAATTGAAGACCGACTGCAAGAAAGGTGCGGTAGCACATGAGTTACGACATGGAAGAGACAAGCGACAGGTTTGGATTTTTGGCTACTGTCACAATATGGCAGATGCCACAAAGTGACCCGCATTGACCATCAGAGGCAACTCGCAATGCAACATTGTGATCAAACAAAGTTGTCGACCAAGGTGCCTCCAGCTGCTGCAAACCTTCATCTCCCAGCATGCCCGGGCATGCTGGGAGATATATGGTAGTTTTGTAACTGCTGGAGGCACACTGGTTAGGAAACACTGCTTAAAGGCTGTCCGGGCATGCTGGGAGTTTAAAGGGGTATTCCGGTGAAAAAAAATTTTTTTTTTTTTTTAAATCAACTGGTACCAGAAAGTTAAACAGATTAGTAAATTACTTCAATTAAAAAATAATTTACCCTTCCAGTACTTATCAGCTGCATACTACAGAGAAAATTATTTTCTTTTTTTTTGTCTGGTCCACAGTGCTCTCTGCTGACACCTGATGCCTGTATCAGGAACTGTCCAGAGCAGGAGAAAATCTCCATTGCAACCTATGCTGCTCTGGACAGTTCCTGACACGGACAGAGGTGTCAGCAGAGAGCACTGTGGACAAGACAAAAAAGAAATTCAAAAAGAAAAGAATTTCCTCTGCAGCATACAGCTGCTAATAAGTACTGGAAGGGAAAAGATTTTTTTTATAGAAGTAATTTACAAATGTGTTTAACTTTCTGGTACCAGTTCAGTTTTCCACTGTTTTGCAACAGCTGGAGGCACCCTGGTTGAGAAACACTGCCCTAGGATAACATGGACAATGGTCTCCAAACAGGGTGCCTCCAGCTATTGTAAACTACAACTCCCAGTATGCCCAGACACCCAACGTTGCGATAAGCCTAGATTTGTAATTTAGATACAAATCCACAACATACATGACCCTACATTCTATATATAAGCTCCGTCACGGGGCAGACAAATTCCATAGTGTGGGGGGGGGGAAGATTAGGAAAAGCCGATGCTCACGGCTGGTGCCAAAATTCACAAGAGAATTCACTCTTGTGCAAAAGTGCCCCCCCCCCCCGCTTGAATAAGTGAATAATAAATGCTCGCTCAGCGGTTATTTTCCCATTTGCGCCTCTTCTTGTTAGGCTGGGTTCCCACTATGTTTTTCAACTACGGTTCCCGCATACGATTTAATTAGTGAAAACATTATACATAGACAAAGCATTGCAAACTGTATAAACCCCGATGCATACGGCCGCGTACGGTTTGCTTGCAATACGTTTTTAAACGGTACTCCAAACAGTGTTTGACCACGTTTTGACTCCAGTTTTAAAACCGTACTGCAACCGCATCCTTTTTTATTTTTTTTATTTTTTAACATGGACGTCAATGGGAAACGCTCATGTATACGGTTCCATACGGCAAAACTGTACGCGTTTTTTCTTTGCACATGCGCATTTGTATCCTCAAGTCCCCACCCAAGACCCCTCCCATTACAAATGGAGAGAATTTTCAAAAACGTATCTTTTTTTTATTAATAAGAACGGACGGAACTGTATGCACTTTAAAAAAAAAAAAAGTATACGGTTTACTTTTTCCCATACTGTTCCATACGTTTTTTTCCCCATACGGTTTTTGATAGAAAACGTATGCGGGAACCGTAGTTGAAAGACGTGATGTGAACCCCCCAGCCTTAGGGATGAACAGATACAAGTATTAGTATCGGCACTAATGGAATGGGGGACCTTGTACTCCTTCAAATATAATAAAAATCCCTCTCACCCACTACCCATCCAGAGTGGTGCAGGACCTGCCAGGCTTGATTATACCATTTTATTGCATGGCAGGTCCTGCACCACTCCAGGTAACGGAGAGAAGGTCCTGCACCACTAACAGAGCAGAGGATGAAGAGGCCCCAGTGCGGGAGCGGAGGAAAGGCGAGAGGGATGTTTAAAATTTTCTTTTGGAGGAGACTTTTTGGGGGAAACAGCTTAAAGGGGTACTCCGGTGCTTAAATATCTTATCCACTATCCAAAGGATAGGGGATAAGATGCCTGATTGCGGGAGTCCCGCCGCTGGGGACCACCAGGATCATGCACGCGGCACCCCCGTATGTAATCAGTGCCCGGAGCGTGTTCGCTCCGGGTCTGATTATGGTCGACCGCAGGGCCGGCGGCGTGTGACGTCATGCCTCCGCCCCCGTGTGACGTCACGCCTCCGCCCCCGTGTGACGTCATGCTCCGCCCCTCAATGCAAGTCTATGGGAGGGGGCGTGACAGCTATCACGCCCCTCCCGTCGGCTTGCATTGAGGGGCGGAGTGTGACGTCACACGGGGGTGGAGGCGTGACGTCACACGGGGGCGGAGGCATGACGTCACACGCCGCCGGCCCCGCGGTCGACCACAATCAGACCCGGAGCGAACGCGCTCTGGGCACTGATTACAAACGGGGGGGCTGCGTGCATTATCCCGGGGGTCCCCAGCGGCGGGACTCCCGCAATCAGGCATCTTATCCCCTATCCTTTGGATAGGGGATAAGATGTCTAAGCACCGGAGTACCCCTTTAATTGGGGCTTCTACCTAATACTAGGAGTTGTAGTTTTGCAACAGCTGGAGGCACCCTGGTTGGGAAACACTGACCTTATATAAGGTTCCCTACTGAACTACCTACCTACTCGGGGCTTCTAGTTAATAGAACGTTCCCTACCTGACTAATTACCTAATGGGGGCTTCTACCTAATAGGAGGTCCCCCTGCCTACCTAACTTCTGGGTATTTCTATCTAATGGGAGGAGGGAATTCCATACCTACTGGGGGGCTTCTACCTGACAGAGGGGGAAGGGGTTGGGGATTCCCTTCATCGAGGTGCTAATGTTTGACATTACAAGGTCTAGAGCCACTTCTGCTGCCACAAAAATAAAAATAAAGTCTCAGTACTGAGTCCTACTTGTAAATTGTATAGGGACATCCCTATAAGCGCCAGCAGGAAATACACAGGAACGAAGCTTCAGCTGTGTCAGTGAATAAACCTGTTGTGTCACCATTAGCTGTTACAGGCAGATCTGAGGAGATAGGAGCGCAGGCACATGGTGCCCGACACACACAGCTCTGCTGAGTCACCGCAGACTGTAGGAAGGACACCGCATCACAGTACAAAGGACACCGCATCACACGGCTACTGCTCTCTGCTATCAGCCATTACAGCACTGGTTTCCAAAAACTTTGTGCCTACAGCTGTTGAAAAACTACAACTCCCAGCATGCCCGGACAGCCGAAGGCTGTCCGGGCATGCTGGGAGTTGTAGTTTTGCAACAGCTGGAGCCACACAGTTTTGAAAACGCTGCAGAAGAAGTTGACTGTACAACAGGTGAACACTATTGCTCTCTGTTATCGGCCTTTTCAGGAGATTCCCATTATAGTTGTTGGATTTCTGGGAAGTGTTGTGACCAGGTATCAATACTCACATGGGTTAAAGGGGTACTCCCATGGAACACTTTTTTTTTTTTTTATTTATTTAATTTTTTTTAAATCAACTGGCGCCAGAAAGTTAAACAGATTTGTAAATCACTTCTATTAAAAAAAATCTTAATCCTTCCAGTACTTTTTAGGGGCTGTATACTACAGAGGAAATTCTTCCCTTTTTAGATTTCTCTGACATCATGAGCACAGTGCTCTCTGCTGACCTCTGTTGTCCATTTCAGGAACTGTCCAGAGCAGAAGAAAATCCCCATAGCAAACCTATGCTGCTCTGGACAGTTCCTAAAACGGACAGCAGAGGTGTCAGCAGAGAGCACTGTGGCCGTGACATCAGAGAAATCTCAAAAAGTAAAGCATTTCCTCTGTAGTATTCAGCAGCTAATAAGTACTGGAAGGATTAAGATTTTTTTTTTTTAATAGAAGTAATTTACAAATCTGTTTAACTTTCTGGCACCAGTTGACTTAAATTTTTTTTTTCCATGCTTATTGTTATACGGGAGTTGTTTTTTTTTTTTACTTGGCTGTTGTATGATGGGAGTTGTAGTTTTGCAAAAGCCAGAGAACCACAAGTTGAGGAACACTCATCTATATATATACATATATATATATATATATATATATACACACATATACATTATATATATATATATATATATATATATATATACACACATACATATATATACACACATATATATATATATATATATATGTGTGTGTGTGTGTGTTCCACACAGGCTACCTGGGCATGCTGAGAGTTGTAGTTTTGCAATAGATGGGACACATTGTTTGGAGAACACCAATATAGATAAATGCGTGGGGAAACTACAATCCCCAGCATACCCTGCTTATTTTTATGTGGAACCTGTAGTTATTCATACTTTGGTTGTCAGGGTATGCTGGGAGTTGTAGTTCCGCAAACTTTGGTTGTCAGTGAAAGGTGGGAATTGAGGTTTGGCAAACTTCTGATGTCAGGGCATGCTGGGAGTTGTAGTTTTGCACCGGCCAGAGAGGCACACTAGTCAGATAGATGGTGAACCACCACTCCCAGTATGATGAGAGTTGTAGTCCCCCTCACACACTCTGGTAGTACTGACCCTGCCTGAGGTCCTGGTCCTCCAGCACGTTATACGCCGCGTACTCGCCCACTCCGTGCATCCGCAGGATCTGCACCACAGCGTTACTGAACCCGCACAGAGGCTGCGCCGGGGTCCCCTTCATGAACACGACCACCTTGTCCTTCTTCACCAGTCCGTCCAGATACTCCCGGGAGGTGTTGTTGCTGCTCAGCAGGCGGCGGACGGCGGGGCTCCGGAGAGCGGCGGACACCCGGGACACGCACCAGCTCATGGTTGACACACGGCGCCGTCAGTAAAACGCGACGACCTTACCAACAACCTTTTTGGCACCGCACGGCTTCCGTCACTGCCCGTAACTCCGCCCACCGAGCGGCTCTGATTGGCTTTAATTCTACTGTGGGTGGGGATAAACGAACCTTCTCCGTTTATTGGTTAATATTTATTGTCAATGTCCGCTATTATCCAATTAATGGCCTAAACGTCAAATGAAGGGCGGGGTTTGCGTAAACCGTGCATACGCTTACGTTATCTCCAGCGTTCGCGCGGCCATGTTGGTGACGGATAGCGGTGAGTATGAATGAGGTTCGCACCGCCATGTTGGTAAAGGGGTTATGTCTTATTTTTGTACGTTGTTTATTTTGCTATAAAATTGTAATAAGTTGTCGGGGCGGGAGAGAGGTTTGTGTTGCTGTTTACTTTAGTAACAAACCCTCAGCTGTGATAAGTATTAGGCCTTGTGTTCTGCAGTTTCCTCTCAGGCCTCGTGTTGTTCGTACTCGAGGTTTCTGGAGCTGCACAGACTATATCCGGGAGGAAGCCGAGACCCCGCTGCCGGAGTGACTGCAGGCGGACGTGCTATGTTCCTCGCATATTCTGCTTCTGTTGCCACGGAGATAATGGCGTCACCGTGTTATTATCTATCCGCCAACAGATAGAGAGATGCAGTGTGATATTATTTACAGAGCGAAGACTCTCTGCTAAATACTGAACCTGCAACATAGTGACCTACAGGAACGTGACCGACCGCTACGTGTGTGACACGACTGACGCTTACTTTATATTACAGGTGCGAGCGCCGCTGATCTCCGTCATTGTGGAAGAGCCTATAACGTAATAATAATCTCCACCAGCAGAATAGTGAGCGCCGCTGGAGTATAAAATGGGATATAACTCGGGATCAGTACAGGATAAGTAATGTAATGTATGTACACAGTGACCTCACCAGCAGAATAGTGAGTACAGCTCTGGAGTATAATACAGGATATAACTCAGGATCAGCACAGGATAAGTCATGTATGTACACAGTGACCTCACCAGCAGAATAGTGAGTACAGCTCTGGAGTATAATACAGGATATAACTCAGGATCAGTACAGGATAAGTAATGTAATGTATGTACACAGTGACCTCACCAGCAGAATAGTGAGTACAGCTCTGGAGTATAATACAGAATATAACTCAGAATCAGTACAGGATAAGTAATGTAATGTATGTACACAGTGACCTCACCAGCAGAATAGTGAGTACAGCTCTGGAGTATAATACAGGATATAACTCAGGATCAGTACAGGATAAGTAATGTAATGTATGTACACAGTGACCTCACCAGCAGAATAGTGAGTACAGCTCTGGAGTATAATACAGGATATAACTCGGGATCAGTACAGGATAAGTAATGTAATGTATGTACACAGTGACCTCACCAGCAGAATAGTGAGTACAGCTCTGGAGTATAATACAGGATATAACTCAGGATCAGTACAGGATGAGTAATGTAATGTATGTACACAGTGACCCCACCAGCAGAATAATGAGTACAACTCTGGAGTATAATACAGGATATAACTCAGGATCAGCACAGGATGAGTAATGTAATGTATGTACACAGTGACCTGACCAGCAGAATAGTGAGTACAGCTCTGGAGTATAATACAGGATATAACTCAGGATCAGTACAGGATAAGTAATGTAATGTATGTACACAGTGACCTGACCAGCAGAATAGTGAGTACAGCTCTGGAGTATAATACAGGATATAACTCAGGATCAGTACAGGATAAGTAATGTAATGTATGTATACAGTGACCTCACCAGCAGAATAGTGAGTACAGCTCTGGAGTATAATACAGGATATAACTCAGGATCAGTACAGGATAAGTAATGTAATGTAAGTACACAGTGACCTCACCAGCAGAATAGTGAGTACAGCTCTGGAGTATAATACAGGATATAACTCAGGATCAGTACAGGATAAGTAATGTAATGTATGTATACAGTGACCTCACCAGCAGAATAGTGAGTGCAGCTCTGGAGTATAATACAGGATATAACTCAGGATCAGTACAGGATAAGTGATGTAATGTATGTACACAGTGACCTCACCAGCAGAATAGTGAGTACAGCTCTGGAGTATAATACAGGCTCAGTACAGGATATCTAATGTACATACACTGTAATTACACGTTTGCTTCTAGACTGAAGATAAAAATTAGAGAACACACAATTTCCTAAATGCCATGGTCCTAGTGTAGTCCTATGTGAATATATCCTAACATGAGTAAAATAGTATTTTGATCTTATTTCGTAAATTGTATTTATTCTAAAGCACAGAATAACTATGTAAATGAGAGAATTGAAAAAGAACTGGTCAGGATCAGTTGTCCAGATGAGGGTCAAAGGGGTGGCAGGCAAGAGAAGTTGGTTGTTCAAATTCTGTGATTTCTAGAATGTTGCATCTTTACAACATCACAAACTCATTCAAGTCGCTGAAGAAGGTTGGTCGCCCTCGAAAGACAAATGCAAGAGAGGACAGGATAATGCGGAGAATCTCTATGGGTCATCGCTTCAACACTGCAGCTGGAATTGCTCAACAGAGCAGGGTAAGGATCTGTCTCGTCAGTGTCTAGATGTTTTAGAGCATTTGGACTGAAAGCCCACTCTGCAGTGATCAAAACCGTTATTAACAGAATCAAAAGGCTAGACTCCCCTGAGGAGCATGTAGTGTGGACAGAGAACTGCTCCAGAGTTCATTTTAGTGATGAAAGAAAGTTTAATTTGTTTGGGTCTGATGGGAAACGTTGGGGTTTCTTTACGAAAAGTGGAGTGGAGTTTTCTTTGTGGGTTTTGATTCTCAACAGGTATTTTCTAATGTTTCCCTACATTTAGCATTTTTCCCTATGTTTTTGCGCTTTTTTTATTTTTTGGGGAATTTTTCAGAACTGTCGGCCATGCCCCTTTCTCCCATGACCACGCCCCTTTTTGGGGGTTTTCTTGTAAAATGGAGGGCTTTGGGGTTTTTTTTTTTGGTCACAAATTGTTGCATGGAATGTGCAACACAATTTGGGTGCAAAACCTGAGAAAAGTCTGGATCATGTTAGTAAATCTCATTATGTTTGTCAACTAACTGGGGAAAGACTGAACCCAAAGTGTGTAAAGAAGTCAGTGAAAGGTGGAGGAGGAAGTGTCATGGTTTGGGGAATGTTTTCTGCAGCAGGAGTTTGGACCTCTCGTACAACTACATATAGCTACTGCGGGTCGCACAGGAAAGAACCAATACACCTAACCGGCTGACCAGACCCGGAAAGAGGCTTATATATATAAAATATATATAGTTTTACTATGTGCTCCAAGACTTGGGGAGTTCTTTTAGGTCACAGATACTAGCAGGGACGGCTACTGTATCACCGGTCCCTATTTGCATATCTAGTGTGGTGTTTTCTACATTTACAGGAACGGATGTTTCTATATGATACATTTTGATATAGTCTGATATCCCATTTAGTCCCTGAGGAGGCCACATATAGTGGCCGAAACGCGTCTGATTGTGTGGGATGATATCATATATAATCTGACACACTTTGACGTTACTCATTTAACAGTAGTCATTGTTTTGAGTCTTGACCATGGAGGGACATCCTTAGTCTCTCTCCATAATTCATTCACTTATATGTTAATACTTTTTTCGCGACCTATTAAAAGTTACGTTTTATTCACTCACCCCGTTATCTATATATTATTAGTAACTGGGAGCCTTGTATATACGTGTGGTGGGTGGATACCTGATATTTTTCTACAATTACTGGTAATCTGGTCTCCATGGGCAACTGCAACATTATATCTACACAGGTGTGGATAAATCTCCCTCATGGTTCCTTCCTTTCGTTCATCACGTTTCATGCTGGACAATGCCACCTGTCACACTGCAAAACGGGTAAAGCAGAGTCCTGATCTAAACCCAATAGAAAACCTCTGGAAAATCCTTGGTAACAAAGTTATGGCCGAGAAACCCACAACAGTCACAGAACTGTGGAAGAGATTGGAAGAAGTGGAGCAAAATCCCAGCAGAGCAGTGTGAGACTAGTGATGTCCTGTGGGGGGCGCAGATGAGCTGAAGTGAAAGCAAAGGCCTGTACACTTCCTACTGATTGATGACTGGTGGAACCGTCAGAAAATGTAGTTAGTTTTTCTCTGTGCTACAGTCATTGCTGTTTTCTAATTATTATTATCATCATCATCATGTTTTTTTTGAAAAATAAAGGTTCTATGTTAATATACATTGGTTATTTTGTAAAACACTGTTCTAATGGCATGATGTACCCCCTTACAAAAAAATCCTTCAAATGATGATCAATGTAAAAACCAGGCACTGCCCATCACCTGCCCAATACCATCCCTACAGTGATCATGGTGGGGGCAGCATCATGTCTGGAGGAGACCAGGTACTGCCCATCACCTGCCCAATACCATCCCTACAGTGATCATGGTGGGGGCAGCATCATGTCTGGGGAAAACCAGGTACTGCCCATCACCTGCCCAATGCCATCCCTACAGTGATCATGGTGGGGGCAGCATCATGTCTGGAGGAAACCAGGTACTGCCCATCACCTGCCCAATCCCATCCCTACAGTGATCATGGTGGGGGCAGCGTCATGTCTGGGGGAAACCAGGTACTGCCCATCACCTGCCCAATATCATCCCTACAGTGATCATGGTGGGGGCAGCATCATGTCTGGGGGAAACCAGGCACTGCCCATCACCTGCCCAATACCATCCCTACAGTGATCATGGTGGGGGCAGCATCATGTCTGGGGGAAACCAGGCACTGCCCATCATCTGCCCAATACCATCCCTACAGTGATCATGGCGGGGGCCAGGGATGTGCACACACAGGCTTAAAAGGGTGCTTGAGCCACTGACTTTTTCTGCACCTTCCCATTTTAGTGTTTATTTTTATTTTTTTATGTACCATCACCCACCACAAGGACCATGTGACACCTCACCAGAATTGCAGATTTTTGGTCACTTCATAAATGATAATTTTTAATTTTTTTTTTATATAAAAAGTGATTAAAAAGCCCCATCTAAAATAAAATGGTACCAATAAAAAGTACACATCACAGCACGAAAAAATTACCCTCATACAACCCTGTATACCGAAAATGAATATGCTATAGGAGTCAGAAGAGGAGGATTTAGGCATACTCCTTTTTATTTTCTTACAAAACGTAAGGCCTCTTTCACACTATAAAGTTGTTCTGTCAAAAGATCCGTTACAAACATCCGTTAGAAAAGCCTTAAAAAACGGATGTTAAACGTCCGTTACAAAATCCCATTCAAGTCTATGGGATTTTTTGATTATCCGTTATGACCCATTATGAATAACGCTTATTTGTGACGGAAGAAAAAAACGACACATGCACTAATTCTTCCGTCACAAGAAACGGGTAAATTAATGACCGTTATTTTAACATTGAAGTCTATGGCAAACAGACATGTTTCCATGATGGGAGTAGTAATTCCCCGACTGCGGAGGCTAACATTAGTGTTTGTACTACAACCCCCATCATGGAATAGACTCTGTTCCATGATAGGGGTTGTAGTACAGGGGCTGAGGGATTGATCGCACTGAGTCTCACTTCTGAGACCTGATGTGATCAGAAGTTATTAAGCAAGGGAATGGGAGGCATGCTGCGCTCCCCTGTGATGTATCCTGTGTTTTTACTTTCATTTTTAAATCCCCCGCAGGGATCGCTGAATGGCCGGTACTTAGGAGCCATTCAGGGCTCCCAGTGGGGTTTTTAAAATGAACATTGTTAGTGGTAGCGGGGGCCATATGTATATTAAAAGCACTGTGGGGGGCACGATATATAGTGCTGCAGGGGGGGGGGGGTCAGACATATAGCCTATATATCTAGCCCCCCCTCCCCCACAGCACTTTTAATATACATATGGCCCCCGCTGCCACTCACAATTTTCATTTTAAAAACCCCGCTGGGAGCCCTGAATAGCTCCTCAGTACTGGCCATTCAGGGCTCCTTGCGGAGGATTTAAAAACACAGGATACATGCCGCCCGATCGTATCGGGTCTTAGAAGTGCGGAGTGCGATCACTCCCTCAGCCCCTGTACTACAACCCCCCACAAGGGGCCTGACGAAGCTCGCGATACGAACTGTCGCCCAATCCTCTCTCCCCCACCCACCTGTTCTGTCCGCTTTCCCATGCATGTTTGTACTTCGCCAAGCTAACATCAAATGAAGAAGCTTGATGACCCCGAACCACCTGGTGAGTGCCCCATTTCTTTCATGCTTGTTGTGGAATATATATGACTTTGGAGAGCATTTTTAAATGTCACACATTTATTGTGACAGTAGTTTTTTAATGTAACTTGTTTTTTGCTTGTGTGACAATTTATCAATATTATGATATATATGTTGCATTTAAGCAAAATAAATAAGCAAAGCAAAAATAATTTGACTTCAAAACACACTTGATAAAGACAACAATGATAAATGTCACTCATCATCATTTTAAAAAAAAGTAAAACAAAATATAACTTATATAATTGGGTATCATTGTAATCATATGATCGTACAGAATAAAGATAACGTGTCATTTGCATTAAGTCGCCCCAAAAATATTTGTTTTGCTTTTGTGGTAAAATAAATAAATGATATAATTACAATGTACACTGCTCAAAAAACTAAAGGGAACACTTAAACAACACAATGTAACTCCAAGTCACTGACACTTGTGTGAGATCCCACTGTCCACTCAGGAAGAACACTGATTGACAATCAATTTCACATGGAACAGACAACAGGTGGAAACTATAGGCAATTAGCAAGACAGCCCCAATAAAGGAGTGGTTCTGCAGGTAGTGACCACAGACTGCTTTTCAGTTCCTATGCTTCCTAGATGATGTTTCGGTCACTTTTGAGTGCTGGCGGTGCTTTCACTCTAGTGGTAGCATAAGACAGAGTCTACAACCCACACAAGTGGCTCAGGTAGTGCAGCTCATCCAGGATGGCACATCAATGCAAGCTGTGGCAAGAAGGTTTGCTGTGTCTGTCAGCGTAGGGTCAGACCAGGCCAGTACATCAAGAGTCGTGGAGGAGGCCTTAGGAGGGCAACAACCCAGCAGCAGGACCCCTACCTCCACCTTTGTGCAAGGAGGAGCAGGAGGAACACTGACAGAGCCCTGCAAAATGACCTCTGGCAGTCTACAAATGTGCATGTGTCCACTCAAACAGTCAGAAACAGACTCCATGAGGGCCCGACGTCCACAGGTGGGGGTTTTGCTTACAGCCCAACACCATGCATTTGCCAGAGAACACCAAGATTGGACACTGGTGCCCTGTGCTCTTCGCAGATGAAAGCAGGTTCACACTGAGCACATGTGACAGAGTCTGGAGACGCCGTGGAGAACATTCTGCTGCCTGCAACATCCTCCAGCATGACCAGTTTGGCGGTGGGTCAGTAATGGTGTGGGGTGGTATTTCTTTGGGGGCCGCACAGCCCTCCATGTTCTTGCCAGAGGTAGCCTGACTGCCATTAGGTACCAAGATGAGATCCTCAGACCCCTTGTGAGACCATATGCTGGTGCGGTTGGCTCTAGGTTCCTCCTAATACAAGACAATGCTAGACCTCATGTGGCTGGAGGGTGTCAGCAGTTCCTATAAGAGGAAGGCATTGATGCTATGGACTGGCCGCCCATTCCCCAGACCTGAATCCGATTGAGCACATCTGGGACGTCTCGCTCCATCCACCACAGACTGTCCAGGAGTTGGCGGATGCTTTAGTCCAGGTCTGGGAGGACATCCCTCAGGAGACCATCCCCCACCTCATCAGGAGCATGCCCAGGCATTGTAGGGAGGTCATACGGGCACGTGGAGGCCACACCCACTACTGAGCCTCATTGTGACTTGTATAAGGACATTACATAAAGTTGGATCAGCCTGTAGTGGGGTTTTCCTCTGTGATTTTGAGTGTGACTCCATATCTAGACCTCCAGGGGTTGATACATTTGATTTCCATTGATCATTTTTGTGTGATTTTGTTGTCAGCGCATTCAACTATGTAAAGACGAAAGTATTTCATACGGTTAGTATTAGTGGGGGAACTGTGATGTCATCACACAGTTCCTCCATACGGACATGATGACATCACACAGTTCCTCCATATGGACATGATGACCTCACACAGTTCCTCCATACGGACATGATGACATCACACAGTTCTCCATATGGACATGATGTCATCACACAGTTCCTCCATACGGACATGATGACATCACACAGTTCCTCCATATGGACATGATGACCTCACACAGTTCCTCCATACGGACATGATGACATCACACAGTTCCCCCATATGGACATGATGACATCACACAGTTCTTCCATATGGACATGATGACAACACACAATTCCTCTATATAGACACGATGACATCACACAGTTCCTCCATATGGACATGATGACATCACACAGTTCCTCCATATGGACATGATGACATCACACAGTTCCTCCATATGGACATTATGACATCACACAGTTCCTCCATATGGACATGATGACATCACACAGTTCCTCCATACGGACATGATGACATCACACAGTTCCTCCATATGGACATGATGACATCACACAGTTCCTCCATACGGACATGATGATATCACATACTCAGGTAGACTGTGGTGTTTATACCAGGATCAGTTGGTTCTACAGGGCCCAAAGTGCCCAGAAAATGTCCCCTCTTACACCCCCACCAGCCTGACCCGCTGATACAAGGCAGGATGGATCCAGGCTTTATGTTGTTTACACCAAATTCTGACCTTGTCATCTGAATGTCACAGCTGGAATGGAGACTCCTCAGACCAGACAATGTTCTTCCATCTTCCATTCTGTTTTGATTCCTGTGTGAATTGTAGCCTCAGTTTCCTGTTCTTAGCTGACAGTAGTGGCTCCCGATGTGGTCTTCTGCTGCTGTAGCCCATCTGCTTCAAGGTTTGACATGTTGTTCATTCAGAGATGGTATTCTGCAGACCTTGTTTGTAACCAGTGGTTATTTGAGTTACTGTTACCTTTATGTCATCTTGAACCAGTCTTCCCATTCTCCTCGGAAATCAACAAGGCATGCTCCTCAACCCAACTGATGCACACTGGATATTTTCTCATATCATTCTCTGTAAACCTCACCAAGTTGTCTTGACCAAGTCTACATGCCTAAATGCACCAAGTTGCTGCCATGTGATCAGCTGATCATTGTGTTAACAAGCCATTTAACCGGTGTAACCAATAAAGTGGCCAGTCATTGTATACATCAATCTGCTTAGCTTTTCCTGCTCTTTAACAGTATCTTTAACGCCCCTAAAAATTTTCTAGAAAATGAAGTATTTCTCACAGAAAAGGATTGCAGTAACACAGGTTTTGCTATACACATGTTTATTCCCTTTGTCTGTATTGGAACTAAACCAAAAAAGGGAGGGAAAAAAGCAAATTGGACATAATGTCACCAAACTCCAAAAATGGGCTGGACAAAATTATTGGCACCCTTTCAAAATTGTCGATAAATAAGATTGTTTCCAGCATGTGATGCTCCTTTATACTCACCTGGGGCAGGTAACAGGTGTGGGCAATATAACAATCACACCTAAAAGCAGATAAAAAGGAGAGAAGTTCACCTAGTCTTTGCATTGTGTGTCTGTGTGTGCCACACTAAGCATGGACAACAGAAAAAGGAGAAGGTCTTGAGGACTTGAGAACCAAAATTGTGGAAAAATATCCACAATCTCAAGGTTACAAGTCCATCTCCAGAAATCTAGATTTGCCTTTGTCCACAGTGCGCAACATTATCAAGAAATTTACAACCCATGGCACTGTAGCTAATCTCCCTGGGCGTGGACGGAAGAGAAAAATTTATGAAGGGTGTCAATGCAGGATAGTACAGATGGTGGATAAGCAGCCCCAAACAAGTTCCAAAGATATTCAAGCTGTCCTGCAGGCTTAGGGAGCATCAGTGTCAGCGCGGACTATCCATCGACATTAAAATGAAATGAAACACTATGGAGGAGACCCAGGAGGACCCCACTATGGAGGAGACCCAGGAGGACCCCACTATGGAGGAGACCCAGGAGGACCCCACTGCTGACACAGAGACATAAAAAAGTAAGACTACATTTTACCAAAATGAACTTGAGTAACCAAAATCCTTCTGGGAAAACGTCTTGTGGACAGATGAGACCAAGATAGAGCTTTTTGGTAAAGCAAATCATTCTCATTCTACTGTTTACCGAAAACAGAATGAGGCCTACAAAGAAAAGAACACAGTACCTACAGTGACATATGGGGGAGGTCAGTGATGTTTTGGGTTGTCTTCCTGCCTCTGGCACTGGGGGCCTTGAATGTGTACAAGACATCATGAAATCTGAGGATTACCAACGGATTTTGGGTCGCACTGTACAGCCCAGTGTCAGAAAGCTGGGTTTGCGTCTGAGATCTTGGGTCTTCCAGCAGGACAATGACCCCAAACATCCGTCAAAAAGCCCCAGAAATGGATGACAACAAAGCGCTGGAGAGTTCTGGAGTGGCAGCAATGAGTCCAGATCTAAATCCCATTGATCACCTGGGGAGAGATCTTAAAATTGCTGTTGGGAAAAGGCGCCTTCCAATAAGAGACCTGGAGCAGTTTGTAAAGGAAGAGTCCAACATTCCGTCTGAGAGGTGTAAGGAGCTTATTGATGGTTATAGGAAGCCACTGATTTCAGTTATTTTTTCCAGAGGGTGTGCAACCAAATATTAAGTTAAGGGGCCAATAATTTTGTCCAGGCCATTTTTGGAGTTTGGTGACATTATGTCCAATTTGCTTTTTTTCCTCCTTTTTGGTTTAGTTCCAATACACAAAAAGGGAATAAACGTGTATAGAAAAATATGTGTTACTGCAATCATTTTCTGTGAGAAATACTTCATTTTATTGAAAAATTTCAGGGGTGCCAACATTTACGGCCATGACTGTACATTATATAGCATGTTCATGGTGACAGGTTTTCTTATTTTCCTGTTCAATACAGTTTTTTCTCTTTGTCTTTGCATCCTAATGCCTAGTGCAGTGTTTCCCAACCAGGGTGCCTCCAGTTGTTGTAAAACTACAACTCCCAGCATGCCTGGACAGCCAACGGCAACAGTTTTGCAACAGCTGGAGGCACCCTGGTTGGGAAAAACTGGTCTAGTGCCTGTCTGATCGGTGACTAAAATTGTAGTTGGTCTTTGCTGATTTCTATATTCACCACTAGGTGGTGCTCTATGGCTACTGTCATCTCTCTAATATGGAACAAGAATGTACACAAACCACCACGACCTCTGGGCCTTAGTGAACAATTAATTTGCTTATTAACCTCAACCTCATAAACTTTACTAAGTTTTAATATATTTTTTTTATTAGGTATATTATGATATATATAGATGCTGTCATTGACCTGTTACATTGTGATTAGAGATGAGCGAACTTACAGTAAATTCGATTCGTCACGAACTTCTCGGCTCGGCAGTTGATGAATTATCCTGCATAAATTAGTTCAGCTTTCAGGTGCTCCCGTGGGCTGGAAAATGTGGATACAGTCCTAGGAGACACTTTCTTAGGACTGTATCCACCTTTTCCCGCCCACCGAAGCACCTGAAAGCTGAACTCATTTACGCAGGATAAGTCATCAACTGCCGAGCCGAGAAGTTCGTGACGAATGGAATTTACTGTAAGTTTGCTCATCTCTAATTGTGATCCTATATGAAACTACTTCAGAGTGTTACCTGAGGTCACGACTTAGTCCACAGGGGATAACCATGTGTGAGCTGGAACATCTTATTCCTAAGGACAATCTGTTGTGTGGCTGATACATTGTGACAAACTATCAGGGCAGGATGTGTTTTTAGCTCACAGAGGATTGTCAAGGCTGCATACAATGATAGCTAACTCTCGGCGATAAGTCGAAGGGTCTATTCACACGGCAGAATTTCCGCTTGTGGAATTCCGCCTCAAATTAAATCCCATAGATTTCTATGGGATTCTGTACTCCCATACACACTTCTGAATTTCCGCTTGCGGAAATTCAGAAGTGTGAATGGGAGTGCGGAATCCCATAGAAGTCTATGGGCTTTAATTTAAGGCGGAATTTCGCAAGCGGAAATTCTGCCGTGTGAATAGACCCTAAGGCTAGTTCCACATGGCAGAATTTCCATCCGGACATTCTGCAGACATCAGGCACAGGCAGAACTTGCCGTCGCTAGGACCGCTCGGAAATTAGCCTTTTCCATAGACGGCAATGCATTTCAGTGTGGATTCTGCAGAAACAATTGACATGTCAATTCTTTCTGAGGGTGAAAACGGAAATGTGCCGCCATGTGCGCGTTGCAGCAGAATCTCATTGAAAACAAAAGGGATAATACTGCAACAGAAATTCCAAACTGAATTTTCCGCCAGATTCCAAATATTTCCATTCAGTGACAGCAAGCATTAATCTTGAAAAATAGTAAAAAAAAAAAAAAAAGTTTCTTGTGCAGAATTTGGAAAATCCCTTGCAGTGTTCTATGTGAGGAGTCATGTCAGACATATGGCCGTCTTGTCGTATTATTTAATACAGGATCTGTAGGATTACCAATGCGTCAGGATACGGGGGTGGCGGTGATGGGGGGGGACATCTGTCGTCTGTCACTGTCACACGAGATGTCGCGCTCGTCACTTTCACCCTCTTATTGTTCAGTTAGAACATATGTTCGCTATCGTTCCATCCACGGTGCGGTTATACGGCAGCCTCAGGATTGTGCTGAATTAACTTTAAAGGGGTACTCCGGCCCTGAGACATCTTATCCCCTATCCAAAGGATAGGGGATAAGATGTCTCAGTGCGGGGGTCCCTGCAATCTTGTATTCGCCACCCACTTGTTTGAGCTGCAAGCCGCGCTGCCAGCTCACAAACTTTCAGGTGCCGACCACGGGGCCGGAGTATCGTGATGTCATGACTCCGCCCCTGTGTGACGTCACCCCGGCTATGCAAGTCTATGGGAGGGGGCGTGACGGCCATCACGGCCGTCACGCCCCCTCCCATAGACTTGCATAGCGGGGGCGAGGGGGTGACATCCCACAGGGGCGGAGTTGTGACATCATGATACTCCAGCCCCGTGGTCGGCACCTGGCAGTTTGTGAGCTGGCAGGGCGGCTTGCAGCTCAAAGAGGTGAGTGCTGAATGCAAGATTGCAGGGGTCCCCAGCAGCGCGACCCCCACGGTCAGACATCTTATCCCCTATCCTTTGGATAGGGGATAAGATGTCTCAGGGCTGGAGTACCCCTTTAAGTAGTCATTCAGCTTTCATAGAATCCTGGATGGTGGATGAGACAATGTGCACAGTGCTGCAGCCCCTCTATATTTCTGCCTTGCCATGCAGATTGGTCTCAGGTCTCTTTGCCCGCCATGCCCATGTTTTTTTTATTGCCCTATGGCATTGGTCTTCAAACTTTGGACCTTGCAACACTCCAGCATGCCAGGACAGCCGTAGGTCCACCCGTGTAACACTATCCTTAGCTTTATTGGCAGCTGGAGTCTGGCGCAGTCCACTTACTGTCTCAGCAGAAGCTCAGGCTCTTGCTTGGTGCCTCCTCCATGCTTTACACTGCTGCTCCACTTTTTCAGATTGGATGTACAGTGGTCCCTCAACATACGATGGTAATTCGTTCCAAACGACCCATCGTATGTTGAGGGATCCGTGCAATGTAAAGTATAGGAAGTTATACTCCCCTGTCCCTGCCGCTCCGGACCGCGTCCTCACCGCTCCAGATGCTGTCCCAGGGGCTCCCGATGCTGTCCCGCTGCTCCGGTGCCTTCTTCGGGATTCTCCGGCTTCTTCCGCATCTTCTCCAGGGTCCGGGCCTCGCTTTCTGGTGACGTTATTACGTTGCGGCGCGGGACGGCGTGCGTAGTGACGTAATAACGATGCCAGAAAGCGAGGCCCGGACCCTGGAGAAGATGCCGAAAACGCTGGAGGATCCCGAAGTGGACCCGGAGCAGCGGGGATAGGTAAGTGAACCTGTCCGGGATGCTTAAACTGCTATCCGACAGCAGCTTAAGCATTTTGCGCTGCCGGATAGCAGTTAATGCGATGGCCCCGACATATAAAAGCATCGTATGTCGATTTGATCATATGTCGGGGCCATCGCATGTCGGGGGGTCACTGTAGTGTATTTGTACAAATCCATCAGAAAGTTGAATTCTACTAGAGAAAAGGATGGAAAGATTATAAACTACAAGCAAACGGAACCACCAATGCTATAAATTTTATTGGTAAGTGCTGCGAATAGTCCAGGGGGAGGAGCATAATGACTTGGAACCACTGCGGACTCAAATTCCGCATTGCCATAAGGAAAGTAATATGAATGTTCCAGGATTCCCTGCAGATGTCCCAAATATCTTGGCTTTGGCTGTCCGGGCATGCTGGGGGTTGTAGTTTGGCAACAGCTGGAGGCACCCTGGTTGGGAAACACTGATGTAAATTATTAAAAGCTCTGCAGGTGACACCTCTGTTCCATGGGGCTGCCTAGTGGCCATTAAAAGGTTAAACCAGAATTCTATATAAAGGCTCTGGTATCCCACCATCTAATCTGGGCTCTGTGTGCTGCTTGTATTTGCTTCTCTGTTATTTATAGGGAGCCTCTTCTTAAAGGGCAACACACACTTCACATGGAGGGGGGGCTGGAGACCAGAGACTACCAGATGCCCTGTGCCAGTTATACTTTCAGTCTGTGGCACCCAGGCCTGGGTGTAACTGGGAGCTCTGCCATCTAAGCCAGTGCACCCCAACCTGTGGCCCTTCAGTGTGTGCAAAACTACTATTCCCATTGCAAAAATACAACTCCCAGCATCCCCTGACAGTCAATGTTTGCAAAACTACCACCCCCAGCATGCCCTGACAGTCAAAGTTTGCAAAACTACAACTCCCAGCATGCCCTGACAGTCAAAATTTGCAAAACTACAACTCCCAGCATTTCCTGACAGTCAACGTTTGCAAAACTACAACTCCCAGCATGCTCTGACAGTCAACGTTTGCAAAACTACCACCCCCAGCATGCCCTGACAGTCAAAGTTTGCAAAACTACAACTCCCAGCATGCCCTGACAGTCAAAATTTGCAAAACTACAACTCCCAGCATTTCCTGACAGTCAACGTTTGCAAAACTACAACTACCAGCATTCCCCAACAAGCTAATTTTGCAAAACTGCAACTACAACTCCCAGCATGCCCTTACAGCTAAAGTTTGCAAAGAAACTACAACTTCCAGCATGCCATGCCAACCAGTGTGCAAAACTACAACTCCCAGCATGCACTGAAAGCCAAAGTTTGCAAAATAACAAACAAAAAAAACTAAAACTTCCAGCATACCCTGACAGCCAAAGTATGAAAAAAAAACTACAACTCCCACCATACCCTGACAGCCAAAGTTTGCAATGCTCTGAAAATTAGCAAAACTACAACTCCCAGCATTATAGGAGTTGTAGTTGTGCAACTTCCTGACAGTCACAATACTCTGTAGCCCAGATGCAATTGTGCCCATTCAGTGCCCACTGCCCTCCAGCCAGTTAACTGCAATGTAATGAGCCCTGTCATTTTTATGAATGTATGTCAGTGTTTCCAAAGCAGGGTGCCTCCAGCTGTTGCAAAACTACAACTCCCAGTATGCCCGGACATGCTAGAAGTTGTAAATTTGCAACAGCTGGAGGCACCTTGGTGCAGTGACTCCTGCTGCTTCCATGCGGATCCTTTTTAAAGGGGTACTCCACCATCAAGCTATAACACTGTAACCCCCCCAAACACCCAAAAGAAGATGTGGTGCAGTTCTGCCTATTGCCATATTATGCGAAACTTCTCACTTAGTACCTCTGCTTTCTGCCAGTGAATGGGAACCACAGCCCGTCCTGATCTGAGCTTCTCACAGCGCTGAGGGTTTGTTACGCTGTATAAATGGCGCATTACACAATAGACGGCGGATCTGATATAAATAACAGATAATAGTAACAATAATAAGACAGATATTAGTAGCAGAACATTGTCCCAATGGTGAGGTGAGCGCCCCCCTGCGCCCGCCGCTGGCACTGTGCCCTCATACAGTCACCGCCTCCAGTCCCCGCTCAGTGTCAGGAAGACGGGAGGTTCCTGTCTGCGCCGCGATCCGAATCCGGTCCCCGCTGCCCCGAGCCCGGAGCCTGCAGGTATGTGGAGCCCCGGGACTGCACCGGAGAAGGGGGACACCGGAGGGGAGACTGAGGGACTGGCGGGGGGTGTGGATTCATATGGGGGGCAGCACTGCCCGATATCTGGGGTGTTATACGGACTGTACTGCGTGTGGGGAAAAGTTATTGTGGCATTTGGGCTGTAGAGGGGGCATATGGGGTGTTATATAGAGTATACTGGGGGCAATACTTATGGGTATATGGGGTGTAATGTAGAGTATACTGGGGGCAATACTTATGGGTATATGGGGTGTAATGTAGAGTATACTGGGGGCAATACTTATGGGTATATGGGGTGTAATGTAGAGTATACTGGGGGCAATACTTATGGGTATATGGGGTGTAATGTAGAGTATACTGGGGGCAATACTTATGGGTATATGGGGTGTAATGTAGAGTATACTGGGGGCAATACTTATGGGTATATGGGGTGTTATATAGAGTATACTGGGGGCAATACTTATGGGTATATGGGGTGTAATGTAGAGTATACTGGGGGCAATACTTATGGGTATATGGGGTGTAATGTAGAGTATACTGGGGGCAATACTTATGGGTATATGGGGTGTAATGTAGAGTATACTGGGGGCAATACTTATGGGTATATGGGGTGTAATGTAGAGTATACTGGGGCAATACTTATGGGCATATGGGGTGTTATATAGAGTATACTGGGGGCAATACTTATGGGTATATGGGGTGTAATGTAGAGTATACTGGGGGCAATACTTATGGGTATATGGGGTGTAATGTAGAGTATACTGGGGGCAATACTTATGGGTATATGGGGTGTAATGTAGAGTATACTGGGGGCAATACTTATGGGTATGTGGGGTGTAATGTAGAGTATACTGGGGGCAATACTTATGGGTATATGGGGTGTAATGTAGAGTATACTGGGGGCAATACTTATGGGTATATGGGGTGTAATGTAGAGTATACTGGGGGCAATACTTATGGGTATGTGGGGTGTAATGTAGAGTATACTGGGGGCAATACTTATGGGTATATGGGGTGTAATGTAGAGTATACTGGGGGCAATACTTATGGGTATATGGGGTGTAATGTAGAGTATACTGGGGGCAATACTTATGGGTATATGGGGTGTAATGTAGAGTATACTGGGGGCAATACTTATGGGTATATGGGGTGTTATATAGAGTATACTGGGGGCAATATTTATGGGTATATGGGGTGTAATGTAGAGTATACTGGGGGCAATACTTATGGGTATATGGGGTGTAATGTAGAGTATACTGGGGGCAATACTTATGGGTATATGGGGTGTAATGTAGAGTATACTGGGGGCAATACTTATGGGTATGTGGGGTGTAATGTAGAGTATACTGGGGGCAATACTTATGGGTATATGGGGTGTAATGTAGAGTATACTGGGGGCAATACTTATGGGTATATGGGGTGTAATGTAGAGTATACTGGGGGCAATACTTATGGGTATATGGGGTGTTATATAGAGTATACTGGGGGCAATATTTATGGGTATATGGGGTGTAATGTAGAGTATACTGGGGGCAATACTTATGGGTATATGGGGTGTAATGTAGAGTATACTGGGGGCAATACTTATGGGCATATGGGGTGTTATATAGAGTATACTGGGGGCAATACTTATGGGTATATGGGGTGTAATGTAGAGTATACTGGGGGCAATACTTATGGGTATATGGGGTGTAATGTAGAGTATACTGGGGGCAATACTTATGGGTATATGGGGTGTAATGTAGAGTATACTGGGGGCAATACTTATGGGTATGTGGGGTGTAATGTAGAGTATACTGGGGGCAATACTTATGGGTATATGGGGTGTAATGTAGAGTATACTGGGGGCAATACTTATGGGTATATGGGGTGTAATGTAGAGTATACTGGGGGCAATACTTATGGGTATATGGGGTGTAATGTAGAGTATACTGGGGGCAATACTTATGGGTATATGGGGTGTTATATAGAGTATACTGGGGGCAATATTTATGGGTATATGGGGTGTAATGTAGAGTATACTGGGGGCAATACTTATGGGTATGTGGGGTGTAATGTAGAGTATACTGGGGGCAATACTTATGGGTATATGGGGTGTAATGTAGAGTATACTGGGGGCAATACTTATGGGTATATGGGGTGTTATATAGAGTATACTGGGGGCAATATTTATGGGTATATGGGGTGTAATGTAGAGTATACTGGGGGCAATACTTATGGGTATATGGGGTGTAATGTAGAGTATACTGGGGGCAATACTTATGGGTATATGGGGTGTAATGTAGAGTATACTTGGGGCAATACTTATGGGTATATGGGGTGTAATGTAGAGTATACTGGGGGCAATACTTATGGGTATATGGGGTGTAATGTAGAGTATACTGGGGGCAATACTTATGGGTATATGGGGTGTAATGTAGAGTATACTGGGGCAGTACTGGTGGATATATGGGGTGTAATGTAGAGTATACTGGGGGCAATACTTATGGGTATATGGGGTGTAATGTAGAGTATACTGGGGCAGTACTGGTGGATATATGGGGTGATGTATGGGGTGTTATATAGAGTATACTGGGGCAGTACTGGTGGATATATGGGGTGATGTATGGGGTGTTATATAGAGTATACTGGGGCAGTACTGGTGGATATATGGGGTGATGTATGGGGTGTTATATAGAGTATACTGGGGCAGTACTGGTGGATATATGAGTTGATGTATGGGGTGTTATATAGAGTATACTGGGGCAGTACTGGTGGATATATGGGGTGATGTATGGGGTGTTATATAGAGTATACTGGGGCAGTACTGGTGGGTATATGGGGTGTTATATAGAGTATACTGGGGCAGTACTGGTGGATATATGGGGTGATGTATGGGGTGTTATATAGAGTATACTGGGGCAGTACTGGTGGATATATGGGGTGTTATATAGAGTATACTGGGGCAGTACTGGTGGATATATGGGGTGATGTATGGGGTGTTATATAGAGTATACTGGGGCAGTACTGGTGGATATATGGGGTGTTATATAGAGTATACTGGGGCAGTACTGGTGGATATATGGGGTGATGTATGGGGTGTTATATAGAGTATACTGGGGCAGTACTGGTGGTTATATGGAGGTGATGTATGGGGTGTTATATAGAGTATACTGGGGCAGTACTGGTGGGTATATGGGGTGATGTATGGGGTGTTATATAGAGTATACTGGGGCAGTACTGGTGGTTATATGGAGGTGATGTATGGGGTGTTATATAGAGTATACTGGGGCAGTACTGGTGGATATATGGGGTGTTATATAGAGTATACTGGGGCAGTACTGGTGGATATATGGGGTGATGTATGGGGTGTTCTATAGAGTATACTGGGGCAGTACTGGTGGATATATGGGGTGATGTATGGGGTGTTATATAGAGTATACTGGGGCAGTACTGGTGGTTATATGGAGGTGATGTATGGGGTGTTATATAGAGTATACTGGGGCAGTACTGGTGGGTATATGGGGTGATGTATGGGGTGTTATATAGAGTATACTGGGGCAGTACTGGTGGTTATATGGAGGTGATGTATGGGGTGTTATATAGAGTATACTGGGGCAGTACTGGTGGATATATGGGGTGTTATATAGAGTATACTGGGGCAGTACTGGTGGATATATGAGGTGATGTATGGGGTGTAATGTAGAGTACACTGGGGCAGTACTGGTGGATATATGGGGTGTTATATATAGTATACTGGGGCAGTACTGGTGGATATATTTGGGTTGTCATATAGAGTATACTGGGGCAGTACTGGTGGGTATATGGGGTGATGTATGGGGTGTTATATAGAGTATACTGGGGCAGTACTGGTGGATATATGGGGTGATGTATGGGGTGTTATATAGAGTATACTGGGGCAGTACTGGTGGATAAATGGGGTGTTATATAGAGTATACTGGGGCAGTACTGGTGGATATATGGGGTGTTATATAGAGTATACTGGGGCAGTACTGGTGGATATATGGGGTGTTATATAGAGTATACTGGGGCAGTACTGGTGGATATATGGGGTGTTATATAGAGTATACTGGGGCAGTACTGGTGGATATATGGGGTGTTATATAGAGTATACTGGGGCAGTACTGGTGGATATATGGGGTGTTATATAGAGTATACTGGGGCAGTACTGGTGGATATATGGGGTGTTATATAGAGTATACTGGGGCAGTACTGGTGGATATATGGGGTGTTCTATAGAGTATACTGGGGCAGTACTGGTGGATATATGGGGTGTTATATAGAGTATACTGGGGCAGTACTGGTGGATATATGGGGTGTTATATAGAGTATACTGGGGCAGTACTGGTGGATATATGGGGTGTTATATAGAGTATACTGGGGCAGTACTGGTGGATATATGGGGTGTTCTATAGAGTATACTGGGGCAGTACTGGTGGATATATGGGGTGATATATGGGGTGTTCTATAGAGTATACTGGGGCAGTACTGGTGGATATATGGGGTGTTCTATAGAGTATACTGGGGCAGTACTGGTGGATATATGGGGTGTTCTATAGAGTATACTGGGGCAGTACTGGTGGATATATGGGGTGTTATATAGAGTATACTGGGGCAGTACTGGTGGATATATGGGGTGTTCTATAGAGTATACTGGGGCAGTACTGGTGGATAAATGGGGTGTTATATAGAGTATACTGGGGCAGTACTGGTGGATATATGGGGTGTTATATAGAGTATACTGGGGCAGTACTGGTGGATATATGGGGTGTTATATAGAGTATACTGGGGCAGTACTGGTGGATATATGGGGTGTTATATAGAGTATACTGGGGCAGTACTGGTGGATATATGGGGTGTTATATAGAGTATACTGGGGCAGTACTGGTGGATATATGGGGTGATATATGGGGTGTTCTATAGAGTATACTGGGGCAGTACTGGTGGATATATGGGGTGATGTATGGGGTGTTAAATAGAGTATATAGAGCCCCCCCCCCCCCCCCTGCTGTCGGCTCACACCCCCTGCACTCTACATGGGGGGGGGGGGGGGGTTGCCAGCTCGGGGCTATAGAGGCAGCATTCCTGAGTGTCCGGTCACCGTGTGTTGTGCTGCTGTTGGTTATGGGAGGTAGAGAACAGATCAGACGCTGCACATCATCACTCACATGTTGTCAGGATCTGTCTCGGCCTGAGAAGACTTGCTGTCACTTGTAGTTTCACATGTCATTTAGGTGAACTTTTTGTGCTGCGTTACTCATCTTCTGATGAAATGTATAGTGTTTCCCAACCAGGGTGCCTCCAGCTGTTGCAAAACTACAACTCCCAGCATGTCCAGACAGCCAAAGGCATGCTGGGAGTTGTAGTTTTGCAATAGCTGGAGGCACCCTGGTTGGAAAGCAATGTTCTAGCCGATCAGTTTCCTACAGTAGGTGTAAAACTTATATAATTGAATCTTCTATGGGGAGGTGGTGCATTGATCTGCTCATGTCCTGAACCAGCTATTTTAGCTTCAGACGACCCCCCGGGGCTCAGTGTATCCAGAAATCCTCACACTGATCCTTCTACGTCAGGATTTCCACACTCGTCATGATAATTGTTACCTCTTTGTCCATCCGCCGCCATTGTGTGCGATCTTATACTTCACCATTGAATATAAACATTTGTCCTTTATAAATGGGAAATCCCAAATAATAGGGTGTAAAAAGGTTTATTACCATTTCATGAAACCGTCCATGGGGGGCGCTGTCAGCTATTGTTGTGTGGGCCCATTATTGGGCAGTAGTTGACGAGATGCTTGTCACAGATCACCTTGGGTTGTCCAGTACATAATGTATTGGGGTCTTACAGCAGCTTGGAAGAGGGAACCTGATAACCTGAATCTGATTTCCAAAATATGTAAAAGTCTCCATAGAGTGTTTAGTGAGTACCTGTCCCCTGGAGAAGGACACTATATGTGACAGTCCATAGCCCGCTGTGATGATCCTTAATCGTCTGCGACAGTCCATAACATGCTGCAATCTTGCATAGCCTGCTGTGACAGTCCAAAACCTGCTGTGACAGTTTATAACCTGCTGCGACCATCCTTAACCTGCTGCCACCGTTCATAACCTGCTGCGATAGTCCATACCCTGCTGCGACCATCTATAACCTGCTGCAACCGTTCATACCCTGCTGCGACCATCCATAACCTGCTGCGACCATCCATAACCTGCTGCGACAGTCCTTAACCTGCTGCGACAGTCCATAACCTCCTGCCACAGTCCATAACCTCCTGCGATAGTCCATAACCTGCTGCGATCGTCCATAACCTGCTGCGACTGTCCATAACCTGCTGTGACCGTCCATAACCTGCTGCAACAGTCCATAACCTCCTGCGACAGTCCATAACCTGCTGCCACAGTCCATAACCTGCTGCCACAGTCCATAACCTGCTGCCACAGTCCATAACCTGCTGCCACAGTCCATAACCTGCTGCCACAGTCCATAACCTGCTGCCACAGTCCATAACCTGCTGCGACTGTCCATAACCTGCTGCGACTGTCCATAACCTGCTGCGACAGTCCATAACCTGCTGTGATAGTCCATAACCTGCTGCCACAGTCCATAACCTGCTGTGATAGTCCATAACCTGCTGTGATAGTCCATAACCTGCTGTGATAGTCCATAACCTGCTGCCACAGTCCATAACCTGCTGCCACAGTCCATAACCTGCTGCGACCGTCCATAACCTGCTGCGACCGTCCATAACCTGCTGCGACCGTCCATAACCTGCTGCGACCGTCCATAACCTGCTGCGACCGTCCATAACCTGCTGCGACCGTCCATAACCTGCTGCCACAGTCCATAACCTGCTGTGATAGTCCATAACCTGCTGTGATAGTCCATAACCTGCTGTGATAGTCCATAACCTGCTGCCACAGTCCATAACCTGCTGTGATAGTCCATAACCTGCTGTGATAGTCCATAACCTGCTGTGATAGTCCATAACCTGCTGCCACAGTCCATAACCTGCTGCGACCGTCCATAACCTGCTGCGACCGTCCATAACCTGCTGCGACCGTCCATAACCTGCTGCGACCGTCCATAACCTGCTGCGACCGTCCATAACCTGCTGCGACCGTCCATAACCTGCTGCCACAGTCCATAACCTGCTGTGATAGTCCATAACCTGCTGTGATAGTCCATAACCTGCTGCGACCGTCCATAACCTGCTGCGACCGTCCATAACCTGCTGCGACCGTCCATAACCTGCTGCCACAGTCCATAACCTGCTGTTATAGTTCATACCAGTTAATGCATTCCATAACTTTCAAGGAAATCTCTGCTTTTGCATAATAATGTTTCATAGATTCAGTTTCCATAATATGTTGATCATGTGTCTGTCAGCAGATTTGAACTGCTGACTGTTTCCAGTGGTAACCAGCAGAATATGGAAAGCAGCTCTGGATATCAATGGAATGGTGGCATATTATTTATTTAAATTGTCCATTAATATTTCTACATAGATGTTTATATTAATAATAATAATAAAAAATAATAGTAGTAATTTATTTATAGGGACAACAAAAAAAGCAGCTCTTTATTGTTACTTAGATGCTGTTATAATAAACATAATACTTATTATCATTATTAGTATTTATTTATAGGGCCAACAAATAACATAGCACTTTATTTCTACATAGATACTGATAATAAAAATAATAACAACAACAACAATAATAAAAAAGGTAATCATTTATATATAGGGCCAACAAATAAAGCAATTCTATTGCTACAAAGATGCTGATATCCATAGTAATATTATTATTAATAATAATAATAATAATAAATAGTTATTTATAGGGCCATCAAATAAAGCAACTCTTTATTGCTACATAGATGCTGATAATATTAATAATAATAATGATTATTATTAGAGCCAACAAATAACCAGGTCCTTTATTGATACACAGATTCTCATAATAATAATAATAATAATAAATAATTTATTTAACACCAACAAATAACGCAGTTTATTGCTACATAGATTCTGATAATAATAATAATGATAATAATAATAATAATAATAATAATTTATTTAGAACACCAACAAATAAAGCAGCTCTTTATTGCTACATAGATGACAATTATTATGGTTCATTCAAAAGTCCCAATAATCTCCCAATTTTCCGGTTTGGATAGATTTTGTTTATTTGGCGTCAGCCGCCCCACCCCCTCCCTTTTGGTATCAGGATAAGACGCTCTATTCATCAGCGCTGCTTAGTAATTGCTACAGAAACCGAAAAATACTAAAAAAAAAAGAAATACAAGTTCCCGGAAACAAAGATCTTTTCATCTCTGTCAACGACTGATGCTGGGACTGAACCACTGGAGTTATGAGGGGGGGGGGGGGGGGCAGTGCTTGTTACCAAATTGTTATCACCGAAATGTGTATAATTTCATATAATTAAAACTAAAAATTATGTTAAATAGTTAACTGTTCAGATGCCAAAGGGTGAATTTAGAAAGGATTCACGCTGGGTATATATCCTGACAGCGGGAGGATGTGTTTTTGATAAAATAATGAACATTCTGATAGACTTATGGTGATACATCAGGTTTAAAGGGGTATTCCAGGAAAATACTTTTATATATATATATATATATATATATATATATATATCTCAACTGGCTCCAGAAAGATAAACAATTTGTAAATTACTTCTATTAAAAAAATCTTAATCCTTTCAGTACTTATGAGCTTCTGAAGTTAAGGTTGTTCTTTTCTGTCTAAGTGCTCTCTAATGATACGTGTCTCGGGAAACGCCCAGTTTAGAAGAGGTTTGCTATGGGGATTTGCCTCTAAACTGGGTGGTTCCCAAGGCAGGTGTCATCAGAGAGCACTTAGACAGAAAGGAACAACCTTAACTTCAGAAGCTCATAAGTACTGAAAGGATTAATATTTTTTAATAGAAGTAACTTACAAATCTGTTTAACTTTCTGGAGCCAGTTGATATATAAAATAACCCCTTTAAGTTACCATGTATCACTTCCAGGGGTTGTTGACAATGCTTTCTTAAAGGGACAGTAACCCTAAACATCTTTGTGATCTCTCTTAGCTGTGAAAGTTCTACAATTCTAATCTATTGTTCCCTGTTATCAGCAATTTGTAGCTGGGGATGAGGCTGATTGTAGGATAGGTAAATACAGTCTGTTGTTCCCTGTTATCAGACATTGTAAGCTGTCCATAGACCAGTGTTTGCCAACCAGGGCGACTCCAGCTATTGCAAAACTACAACTCCCAGCATGCCCGGACAGCCGAAGGCTGTCCAGGCATGCTGGGAGTTGTAGTTTTGCAACAGCTGGAGGCATGCTGGTTGGTAAACACTGCACTACAAAATCAGGGTCCGGTATGATAGGCCATTCAGGAGCCTAGGAGAGCTGGGTAGTAGCCTTTGGCTGTCTAGGCATGCTGGGAGTTGTAGTTTTGCAACAGCTGGAGGCACCCTGGTTGGGAAACACTGCCAAAGACATTAAGGCTGGGTTCACATCACGTTTTTGAAATACAGTTTGCGTATCAGGTTTTTGATGAAAAACGGATTCCTCAAAACCGGACTAAACTGTATCAAAACGTGTGTACAAATTTTTAACCCATATACGGTTTTAAAGACTGGTGTCCGGTTGCATCTGTTTTTAAGAAAAAAAAGCGTATGCGTTTTTAACTTTTCACTCCATTATGAATAAAGTTTCACTTGTTTGATTCAAATTCCATGAAAAAAAAATTTTGGTGTCAAAAACCGGATGGAACCGTACGCACATGACTCCCATGTTAAAAAAAAAAAAAAAAAAAAAAATGTATATGGTTTGCATACGGTTTTTCACCTGGACCAAAAACAGTGGTAGGCTAGGATTTTAAGTACGGGAAAAAAACGGACAAAACCGTACAAGATGCAAAATGGACACAACCGGAGGCATCTTTTGGCGTACGGTTTCCAATGGAGAGTCAATGCTTACGGTTTTCAATACGTTTCCGTACGGTTTTCACCTAGAAAACATATATGGGAACTGTACTGCTAAAACGTGGTGTGAACCCAGCGTGGTGTCATTTGGTCTACAGCTATTTCTCACTCCCCTCAAATACACCTGCATGTTGGGCTCAGCATGTATCCTCAATGAGGAGAGGGAGGAAGGCTGCTGCCAGACTCCTTTAATGATGGCTTGTCTGCCTTAGAACATATGTCTGATTCTTCTCTCCCCCAACATTAGATGGTCAGTCGGTTCCCTCAGCCCAAAATCAGAGGGTTTAGTTGACCCTTTTGCTTGGTTTAGGCTGGGACAGATAAATAATATCTATTGTCCCCTGTTATCCGCCAACCGTAGTTTTCACCATTGAGTTGACCAAAAAGTGGGGAAACCTCTCCTTCCTCACCATCACTACTTTATATCTCATTAGCTGAGTACCTAAGCCTTGTAGGAGAGGAAAAGCAATGCTCTTCAGGAGACTGGGAAAGCTGGGTGGCACGCATACGGTGTGCTACCCAGCTTTCCCAAACTCCTAAAGCCTCAGCAGTGATAGGCTGATTGTCCTCTCTGTACTCCTCATTGCAGCAGCACTGCCATGCCGTCTCCCTGCCCCTCTGCACCAACTATTCTCTGCACCTGCCTGCCGGACAGTTAAATCATACTTTACCATGACAATGGTTCGGCAGCAAGACGTTTAAAACTTGCGGGCAATCTCCGCAGCCCAAGGGTAACGTGATCAGGAGATTTACCGGAAGTTCTCTGCGTCTGCCTGCTGGATAGCTAAATCATACTTTACCATGATCTTGGTGCAGTGGCAAGATGTAAGGCAATCTCCGCAGCCTGAGAGTAACGTGATCAGGAGATGTATTGGAAGTCCTTTGTATCTACCTGTCGGAGAGTTAAATCATACTTTACCAGGACGTTGGTCCAGCGGCGGGATGTTTAAAACTTCCGGGCTATCTCCGCAGCCCAAGAGTAACGCAATCAGGACATGTCCCGGAAGTACCATAGACTTGCATGGGACATTAGGTACATCTCCTGTTAGCGTTGCTATTGGGCTGCTGAGATTGCCCAGAAGTTTTAAACATCCTGCCACCGGCCTAATGTGATGGTAAACTATGATTTAACTGTCTGGGCTTCGCTGTTTTACTCTTAGGCTGTGCCAGTATCGGGACATCCCTAAACTCTACTATATTTTAGTTGACATGCTAATATTTTATATAAGTATTTAGATCAGTGCTTCTCAACCAGTATGCCTCCAGCTGTTGCAAAACTACAACACCCAGCATGCCTGGACAGCCGAAGGCTGTCCAGGCATGCTGGGGGTTGTAGTTTTGCAACACTGGTTGGGATTACTTATACATATTTTCCATATATGTTGTTACTTATACATATTTTCTATATATGTTATTACTTATACATATTTTCCATATATGTTATTACTTATACCTATTTTCCATATATGTTATTACTTATACATATATTCCATATATGTTATTACTTATACATATTTTCCATATATGTTATTATTTATAGCAATTTTCCATATATGTTATTACTTATACATATATTCCATATATGTTATTACTTATACATATTTTCCATATATGTTATTATTTATAGCAATTTTCCATATATGTTATTACTTATACATATTTTCTATATATGTTATTACTTATACCTATTTTCCATATATGTTGTTACTTATACCTATTTTCCATATATGTTGTTACTTATACCTATTTTCCATATATGTTGTTACTTATACATATTTTCCATATATGTTGTTACTTATACATATTTTCCATATATGCTATTACTTATACATATTTTCTATATATGTTATTACTTATACATATTTTCTATATGTTATTACTTATACCTATTTTCCATATATGTTATTACTTATACATATTTTCTATATGTTATTACTTATACATATTTTCCATATATGTTGTTACTTATACATATTTTCCATATATGTTATTACTTATACATATTTTTCATATATGTTGTTACTTATACATATTTTCCATATATGTTATTACTTATACATATTTTTCATATATGTTGTTACTTATACATATTTTCCATATATGTTGTTACTTATACATATTTTCCATATATGTTGTTACTTATACATATTTTCTATATATGTTATTACTTATACATATTTTCCATATATGTTGTTACTTATACATATTTTCCTATATATGTTATTACTTATACCTATTTTCCATATATGTTATTACTTATACATATTTTCCATATATGTTGTTACTTATACCTATTTGCCATATATGTTGTTACTTATACATATTTTCCATATATGTTGTTACTTATACATATTTTCCATATATGTTGTTACTTATACATATTTTTCATATATGTTATTACTTATACATATTTTCCATATATGTTGTTACTTATACATATTTTCCATATATGTTGTTACTTATACATATTTTCCATATATGTTGTTACTTATACATATTTTCCATATATGTTGTTACTTATACATATTTTCTATATATGTTATTACTTATACATATATTCCATATATATTTGTTTTGCTGGCGTCGTCCTCTATTGTGATGGAAATATTAGATATATTAGATATCCCGTCTTCTCTTTCCGCCTGTCACCCTGCCTTTATTATATAACCAGACGGCGGCAATCAGCTTTGTCGCAACCCACGTTCCGGCTCCTGTGTCTGTCCTGATTGCAGGTGTATTAATAATTCATTGTGTATTTAATTAGTCATGTAGGGAGCAGCTGTCACCTCTCGGATCCCGTCACAACACAGCGTGCGGCGTCTGAGCCGCGTTCACAAGACGAGACACATAATGACAGCGTGCAAATCCTCGATTCGCCGCTCAAGTGCCGCTGCCCATAGACTCTTGTGTTGTCTATGAAAATGGCGAAACAAGCCCTGTTATTAAAGGAACAGTAAGTGGAGCGAATGCACAAAAAAATCTCAGAAATTCCCTATTTTTTCCACAAACCTTTCATTAGACCTGGTTTGGCTGTAAGGCAACTGGCTGCTGCAGGAGCTCTCCCCCACTGCTCTGTGTGCAATTGGAAGCCAAGCATAGTAAGCCCCAACCCCAGAGAATAATAAGGTGACAATTAGAGGAGTCAAGAAAAAACAAAGCATTATGCAGATTTCAGATCAGATCTGTGTCTGGTTGTAAGGCAACTGTTTAACCCTTTACTTTACACCCCCTTCTTTTACTGCCAGCTAAACTCATAATGGACAGATGCGTGACTGGTCCTTTATCTTATATTTCTGACTGGTCCTTTATCTTATATTTCTGACTGGTCCTCTATCCTATATGTCTGACTGGTCCTTTATCTTATATTTCTGACTGGTCCTTTATCTTATATTTCTGACTGGTCCTCTATCCTATATGTCTGACTGGTCCTTTATCTTATATTTCTGACTGGTCCTTTATCTTATATTTCTGACTGGTCCTCTATCCTATATGTCTGACTGGCCCTGTGTCCTATATGTCTGACTGGCCCTGTGTCCTATAGTTTTGACTGGTCCTCTTTCCTATTATTCTGACTGGTCCTTTATCTTATAATTCTGATTTGTCCTCTATCCTATATTTCTGACTGGTTCTCTATCCTATATTTCTGACTGGTCCTCTATCCTATATTTCTGACTGGTCCTTTATCTCATATATTTCAAACTGGTCATTTATCCTATTTTTCAGATTGATCCTTTATCTTATATTTCTGACTGGTCCTTTATCCTATATGTCTGACTGGTCCTTTATCCTATATTTCTGACTGGTCCTTTATCTTACATTTTTGACTGGTCCTCTCTGTATGTCTGACTGGTCCTGTATTCTGTAGTTATGACTCGTCCTTTATCCTATTATTCTGACTGGTCCTTTATCTTATAATTCTGACTGGTCCTATATTTCTGACTGGTCCTCTATCCTATATTTCTGACTGGTCCTTTATCATATATTTCAGATTGATCCTTTATCATATATTTTGAACTGGTCATTTATCCTATATTTCAGATTGATCCTTTATCTTATATTTTTGACTGGTCCTTTATCCTATATTTCTGACTGGTCCTTTATCTTACATTTGTGACTGGTCCTCTATCCTATATGTCTGACTGGTCCTGTATCCTATGTTTCTGACTGGTCCTCTATCCTATTATTCTGACTGGTCCTTTATCCTATATTTCTGACTGGTCCTTTATCCTATATTTCTGACTGGTTCTGTATCATCCATTTTCTGTACTATGGCCAACATTTATCATTGTCTTTAGAATGTTTTTTTGTGTCTAGAAAAGGCGCAAAAAGGGCGCAAGCAGGGTTTATTTGCGCCTATTTTGCGCCTTTTGGTTTATACATTTCTGCTTCTGAGTTGCAATCCACAGATTTTGGCAATACACATGATATGGAAGGGTTTTATGAACTGCGCCTTTTTGTGAAAAGGAGCAAAAAGGTGCAAAGCCACTGAACACAGCCCAGACTTAGCTTTTTGGTGTATGTGAAGAGAGAAATTTCAGAAAATGTGACCTGCACAAAATTTATCAAATGCTCTGCGACCATTTAATACATTTGGTTCTCCTACACATCACCAGCACACAAAAAAAGGTGTAGAAAAAATGCTTCACTTACACCTACAATGATAATTGCTTCACTTACACCTACAATGATAAATGCTTCACTTACACCTACAATGATAAATGCTTCACTTACACCTACAATGATAAATGCTTCACTTACACCTACAATGATAAATGCTTCACTTACACCTACAATGATAAATGCCGGCCTATATCTTTAAATCCCTCAGCGAGCTGGCAGAGCGAGAGATGTTTTTGTCTAGGGCTGTGACGCTTCTCGTTTTCTTGTGGCTTTTTCGTGGGAGGTTTGGTATTTCATCTGCCGCCATCCTCTATGGTCTCCCAAAATGCCATAGGAACGCCCTCCTGCTTTGAGAGTTTTATTGGCTTCATTTACTTAATTGTTCTGCACAAAAAAAAAAAAAAAAAAAAAAAAAAAAAGAGATTTTCCACATTTCTTCTTCGCACATTCCTCAGCTGTGAGTTTTTTTTTCTAACTTGTTTTAGTATTTTTTTACGAGGGACGTTCCTAAAATACTCGCTCCACTCATGTGTAATACGTGATCATTGCGGTGAAACTAAATTCTTCATCTTGTTTTGCCACATTTCTCCCCCGCCCTCCGTGTTCCCTCCCTCCCGGGCCCCTCCCTCTCTTTACGCTCATTTTGCAATTTACATTCACCTTACTCAGACAAAAAAAAAAAATGTAAACAAATTTTTCGTGGGAAGAAAGAACAGGAGACGTATGGCCGGTGGCGAGAACTGCAGTGTAGAGAGGGGTGCGGGGACGGCTGACGTTACAGTATTTGCATGGATGAGCCGGACATGGGAACTGTGCAGATGGGATTTGTATTGTGCTCATTGTTGGGAGAATTTCTGCTAGAAAGAATAATGCAGAATCATTCTATGATTATTATGTTTTTGCTTCTATAGTGCAGCATAGGCTATTTTTAGAGAAGAATGTAGAGGTTCTTGTTTATGCCTGGTGCTTACCTGTTTTATCTGATGTGGCAGACATGAGATAGACTGTGTTGGATGCACACAGAATCACTGAAATGACTTAGTAATGCAGACTACATTTCAAATGAATCCTCTGGCTTTAGGTGTGGTGTTTGATCACTGCACCTGGTCATCTCATCAGGCTGGCTGCTAGTGCTGAAGGTCACCCAGATGAACTCATTAGACTCATAAGTAGATTGGTGTCAGTTCACACTCTGCAGTTGTCATGCATTTTCTTACTAAAGTGAGCTTTTCAGGGAGATATTGCCATAAGGAGAAAGTGATTTCACATAAAATCACTATAGTAATGCACCTAAGATTATATATCCATAGAGATAGTAGCAGCAGTATACAGAGAGAGCTGGGAAGGGTGGTGTATAACTACTATATATCCTTATCCTGTAAAGATAGTAGCAGCAGTATACAGATATAGCTGGGAGAGGAGGTGTATAACTACTACATATGCTGATCCCATAGAGATAGCAGCAGCAGTATACAGATAGAGCTGAAGGGGAAGTGTATAACTACTATATATGCTGATCCCATAGAGATAGCAGCAGCAGTATACAGATAGAGCTGAAGGGGAAGTGTATAACTACTATATATCCTGATCCCATAGAGATAGCAGCAGCAGTATACAGATAGAGCTGAAGGGGAAGTGTATAACTACTATATATGCTGATCCCATAGAGATAGCAGCAGCAGTATACAGATAGAGCTGAAGGGGAGGTGTATAACTACTATATATCCTGATCCCATAGAGAGAGCAGCAGTATACAGATAGAGCTGAAGGGAAGGTGTATAACTACTATATATCCTGATCCCATAGAGAGAGCAGCAGCAGTATACAGATAGAGCTGTAGAGGAGGTGTATAACTACTATATATCTTGATCCCATAGAAATAGCAGCAGTATACAGATAGAGCTGCAGAGAAGGGGTGTAAATGATATATATCCTGATCTCATAGAGATAGCAGCAGCAGTATACAAATAGAGCTGAAGGGAATAAGTATAACCACTATATATATTAGAAAGAAATGGAGTTGTCCAGAGCAGGATGTCAAGCAATACGATATTTATTCAGCGGTAACTGTGGGTGATGACAAGGTGACGCGTTTCAGCCGCACTCAGCAGCCTTAGACTAAGGCTGCTGAGTGCGGCTGAAACGCGTCACCTTGTCATCACCCACAGTTACCGCTGAATAAATATCGTATTGCTTGACATCCTGCTCTGGACAACTCCATTTCTTTCTACTATTATATGGACTGAGGTCCGGTCCGGTCCGTGAACGGGAGGGGCGATCGAGTGAGCTGTGCTGCACCTGTTGCACTATATATATTGATCCAATAGAGATAGCAGCAGCAGTATACAGATAGAGCTGGAGGGAATAAGTATAACCACTATATATATTGATCCAATAAAGATAGCAGCAGCAGTATACAGATAGAGCTGGAGAGGAGGTGTATAACTACTATATATTCTGATCCTATAGAGATAGCAGCAGTATAAAGATAGAGCTGGAGGAAAGGTGTATAACTACTATATATCTTGATTCCATAGAGATAGCAGATGGAGCTGGAAGGGAAGGGGTCTCGGAGCTAGTAGGACGGAATCTGGTAGGTGATGATGTCATCTTGTCACTCACATTAAACACAGTTAAGACTGGTCAAAACTGGTGATCACATGACCCATTTACAGTAATAAATCACCCATGGATGCAGCTGTGCTGAAATAAAACAAATGGCTCTGTACAACTAGTGGTGGGGAGTGTGCATAATATTGGCAATGAACAACTACTGGAGAGTCAGACTGGTGATCACTTGACCCAGTTATAGTAATGAAACAAATGCTGAAGTAATGCTGAAATAAAACAAATGGCGCCGTAGGACTTGCGGTATTGAGTGTGCATAATATGGGGAAGAAACAAAATAAAAAATCCGGAGTGCTTCTTTAGGCAGAGTCACATTCAATTTAAAAGTTATAGGGGGAGATTTATCAAAACCTGTGCGGAGGAAGACTTGACCAGTTGCCCCTAGCAACCAATCAGATGGCTTCTTTCATTTTTGAAAAGGGCCTGTGAAAAATGAAAGAAGCGATCTGATTGGTTGCTATGGGCAACTGGTCTACTTTCATTTGATCTTCGCATTAACATGAATGGACACGCTCTGCTCCACTTGTAGCTCCGCCCCTCCTGGCGCCATTGTAGTATAATTTCCGTTATGTCTGAGCGTCCGCCGCTTTCACTTGATGTTATGATATTTACATCTGTTTCCATGAAGATAAATGTTACTCTGCTTCACTCGGCCTTAAAATAACTCAGGAAGTGGTCGGGTTCATAGGAAGCGGCTGAGCTCCAGCACACGCCACATGATATCTGTATAGGGGGAAGCAGCTCCCTCATATTTTTTGCCCCTTGCAAAACTACAACTCCCAGCATGCCCGGACAGCCAAAGGCTGTCCGGGCACACTGGGAGTTGTCGTTTTGCAACAGCTGGAGGCACCCTGGTTTTGGAAACACTGCTCTTGGCTATGGCTGTGCAGTCATTCATATGCAACCTGTGTCATGTGATTCTCGAAATTAGAGTGCTGTGCTGGCACAATAATGTGACTTGTGCCCTGCGTTTGCCAGCATTAGAGTGCTGTACGGTGGCTGAAATCATGTGATTGCCAGATGTAGAGTACTACTTTTTAGCTGGAGTCACGTGACTGGTGTCATGATATCGCTGGTATTAGAGTGCTGTGCAGTTTGAGTCATGCGACTGTCGATAGGTGATTGCTGATATTGATGGTATTAGAGTGGTAGATAGGGGATTGCTGATATTGATGGTATTAGAGTGGTAGATAGGGGATTGCTGATATTGATGGTATTAGAGTGGTAGACAGGTGATTGCTGATATTGATGGTATTAGAGTGGTAGGTGATTGCTGATATTGATGGTATTAGAGTGGTAGGTGATTGCTGATATTGATGGTATTAGAGTGGTAGATAGGTGATTGCTGATATTGATGGTATTAGAGTGGTAGGTGTTTGCTGATATTGATGGTATTAGAGTGGTAGATAGGGGATTGCTGATATTGATGGTATTAGAGTGGTAGACAGGGGATTGCTGATATTGATGGTATTAGAGTGGTAGACAGGGGATTGCTGATATTGATGGTATTAGAGTGGTAGATAGGTGATTGCTGATATTGATGGTATTAGAGTGGTAGACAGGTGATTGCTGATATTGATGGTATTAGAGTGGTAGACAGGTGATTGCTGATATTGCTGGTATTAGAGTGGTAGATAGGGGATTGCTGATATTGATGGTATTAGAGTGGTAGATAGGTGATTGCTGATATTGCTGGTATTAGAGTGGTAGATAGGGGATTGCTGATATTGATGGTATTACAGTGGTAGACAGGTGATTGCTGGTATTAGAGTGGTAAATAGGTGATTGCTGATATTGCTGGTGTTAGAGTGGTAGATAGGTGGTTGCTGATATTGATGGTATTAGAGTGGTAGATAGGTGATTGTTGATATTGATGGTATTAGAGTGGTAGATAGGGGATTGTTGAAATTGATGGTATTAGAGTGGTAGATAGGTGATTGCTGGTATTAGAGTGGTAGACAGGTGATTGCTGGTATTAGAGTGGTAGATAGGTGATTGCTGATATTGCTGGTATTAGAGTGATAGGTGATTGCTGATATTGTTGGTATTAGAGTGGTAGATAGGTGATTGCTGATATTGCTGGTATTAGAGTGGTATATAGTTGATTGCTGATATTGCTGGTATTAGAGTGGTATATAGGTGATTGCTGATATTGATGGTATTAGAGTGGTAGATAGGTGGTTGCTGATATTGATGGTATTAGAGTGGTAGATAGGGGATTGCTGATATTGATGGTATTAGAGTGGTAGATAGGGGATTGTTGATATTCATGGTATTAGAGTGGTATATAGGTGATTGCTGACATTGCTGGTATTAGAGTGGTAGATAGGTGATTGCTGATATTGATGGTATTAGAGTGGTAGATAGGGGATTGCTGATATTGATGGTATTAGAGTGGTAGATAGGTGGTTGCTGATATTGATGGTATTAGAGTGGTAGATAGGTGATTGCTGATATTGATGGTATTAGAGTGGTAGATAGGGGATTGTTGATATTCATGGTATTAGAGTGGTATATAGGTGATTGCTGACATTGCTGGTATTAGAGTGGTAGATAGGTGATTGCTGATATTGATGGTATTAGAGTGGTAGATAGGGGATTGCTGATATTGATGGTATTAGAGTGGTAGATAGGTGGTTGCTGATATTGATGGTATTAGAGTGGTAGATAGGTGATTGCTGATATTGATGGTATTAGAGTGGTAGATAGGGGATTGTTGATATTCATGGTATTAGAGTGGTAGATAGGTGGTTGCTGATATTGCTGGTATTAGAGTGGTAGATAGGTGATTGTTGATATTGATGGTATTAGAGTGGTAGGTGATTGCTGATATTGATGGTATTAGAGTGGTATATAGGTGATTGCTGATATTGCTGGTATTAGAGTGGTATATAGGTGATTGCTGATATTGCTGGTATTAGAGTGGTATATAGGTGATTGCTGATATTGATGGTATTAGAGTGGTAGATAGGTGATTGCTGATATTGATGGTATTAGAGTGGTAGATAGGTGATTGCTGATATTGATGGTATTAGAGTGGTATATAGGTGATTGCTGACATTGCTGGTATTAGAGTGGTATATAGGTGATTGCTGATATTGATGGTATTAGAGTGGTAGATAGGTGATTGCTGATATTGCTGGTATTAGAGTGCTGTACAGTAGGAGTCTGGTGATGTACACACAGAGTATAACACGAGAATACAATAAATTGGAATTGATTATTGAAGAAGGATTTATTGATGATATTTCCCTATCAATGTGATTACCAGCATTAGGATACTTAGAGCAGTGTCTCCCAACCAGGGTGCCTCCTGCCGTTGCAAAACTACAACTTCCAGCATGCCTGGACAGCCTTTGGCTGTCCAGGCATGCTGAGAGATGTAGTTTTGCAACAGCTGGAGGCACCCTGGTTGGGAAACACTAAGTTAGAGTGTGATCAGTGACTTTACAATACTGTGCAGTTAATGCGGGTTGCACCTTATTCTGATCGGAGTCTTTCTTCCATATTTCGGAGCATCCTGGGGACTATGGCTGTTAGGACGGGAGTCATATTAGTGCTCACTATAGTTAGTCGTGCCCCTTCTGATCCTCTCGGAGCCGTCAGTAAAGTATCCGGCTGGTTTTTCTATAACAGTTCATTTACACCCGGAGATAAATATTATCATTAATGGCTCCTCTTATGCTGGAAGCTGAGGCTGCACTTCTGCTCCGGTTTGTGGCATCTGCTGTGTCAATGGATTATTACTATAATTGATATTTGTAGGGTGGACAGATCCTAGCAACCAGCAAAACCCTCTGCAAGTTTCCATCTTAATGCATTGTCTGTTGGAATCTGCTGGAAATAGTCTTAAAGGGGTATTCCAGGAAAAAAAAATTTTTTTATATATCAACTGGCTCCAGAAAGTTAAACAGATTTGTAAATTACTTCTATTAAAAAAAATCTTAATCCTTCTAATAATTATCAGCTGCTGAAGTTGAGTTGTTGTTTTCTGTCTGGCAACAGTGCTCTCTGCTGACATCTCTGCTTGTCTCGTGAACTGCACAAAGTAGAAGAGGTTTGCTATGGGGATTTGCTTCTACTCTGGACAGTTCCCGAGACACGTGTCATCAGAGAGCACTTAGACTGAAAAGAACAACTCAACTTCAGCATCTCATAAGTACTGAAAGGATTAAGATTTTTTAACATTAATAATATATATTCATATGTATATATATATATATATATATATATATATATATATAAAAAGTTTTTTTTTTTCCTGGAAAACCCCTTTAAAGGGGTACTCTGGAGGATTTTTTTTATTTTTATTCAACTGGTGCCAGAAAATGTATTTAAAAATCTTAATCCTTCCAGTACTTATCAGCTGCTGTATGCTCCAGAGGAAGTTGTATAATTCTTTCCAGTCTCGCCACAGTGCTCTCTGCTGACACCTCTGTCCGTGTCAAGAACTGCCTAGTTTGCTATGGGGATTTTCTCCTGCTCTGGACAGTTCATGACACGGACAGAGGTGTCAGCAGAGAGCATTGATCAGACTGGAAAGAACTACACAACTTCCCCTGTAGTATACAGCAGCTGATAAGTACTGGAAGGAATAAGATTATTAAATAGAAGTAATTTATAAATCTGTATAACTTTTTGCCACCACTTGATTTTGAAACCTTTCTTTCCTCCAGAGTAACCCTTTACATCCCTCTCCTGAGGCCAGACTTCTGATATATCTGTCCCTCATGCTTTACACTTCCATTGCGATTTATAACATCTCATCAATACTTTTAATCAATGAAACATAAAGTCGGGGAATAGACAGAGGGGTTGGGGCTTAGTCAATAGGGTGGAGTTTAGCAAAGAGTTTGTCCTACTGCAGACAAGACAGAGGGGGGAAGCTCCTGCTGCAGCACGTTCTCCACAGCTAGACCTTGCTAAGGCTAAGTATCCACTTGTTGTTTTTTTTCTGGCAGTTTTTGGATATCTGCCACTGCAGTTTTTGAGCCAAATTCAAAAGGAATAGGACATATAAAGGAAGGACTTATACTTCTCCTCCCTTATGGATCCACTTCTGGCTTTGGCTCAAAAACTGCAGTGGCAGATCTCCAAAAACTGCCAGAAAAAAACAACGAGTGGATACTTAGCCTAAGAGTGCGATCACAGGGGTGAGACCTTATACAACAACCTAAGTAATTCCGCAGGTTACATCTGGTGCGTTATCAGGGACTCCATGTTTGCTTGCAGCACAAATACCATACAATACATATAGTTACATATTAAACGTTCAGATATTTAAGTTATGCAATGAGTGATGTTATTGATACTTTGTAGCAACATGTTATTTTCCAGATGTTGTATATTATGCATATATTATGCATTATGGTTATATACCGTATATACTCGAGTATAAGCCGAGTTTTTCAGCACGATTTTTCGTGCTGAAAACACCCCCCTCGGCTTATACTCGAGTGAACTCTCCACCCGCAGTGGTCTTCAACCTGCGGACCTCCAGAGGTTTCAAAACTACAACTCCCAGCAAGCCCGGGCAGCCATCGGCTTCAGGTCCAGGCTTGCTGGGAGTTGTAGTTTTGAAACCTCCGGAGGTCCGCAGGTTGAAGACCACTGCGGCCTTCGACATCATCCAGCCCCCTCTCACCCCCCTTTAGTTCTGTACAGTACTCACCTCCGCTCGGCGCTGGTCCGGTGCTGCAGGACTGTCCGGAGAGGAGGTGGTCCGGTGGGATAGTGGTTCCGGGCTGCTATCTTCACCGGGGAGGCCTCTTCTAAGCGCTTCGGGCCCGGCCCCAGAATAGTCATGTTGCCTTGACAACGACGCAGAGGTACGTTCATTGCCAACGTACTTCTGCGTCATTGTCAAGGCAACGCCTCTATTCCGGGCCAGAAGCGCGGAGAAGAGGCGCCCCCGGTGAAGATAGCAGCCCGGAACCACTATCCCACCGGACCACCTCCTCTCCGGACAGTCCTGCAGGACCGGACCAGCGCCGAGCGGAGGTGAGTACTGTACAGAACTAAAGGGGGTGAGAGGGGGCTGGATGATGTCGAAGGCCGCAGTGGTCTTCAACCTGCGGACCTCCGAAGGTTTCAAAACTACAACTCCCAGCAAGCCCGGACAGCCGATGGCTGCCCGGGCTTGCTGGGAGTTGTAGTTTTGAAACCTCTGGAGGTCCGCAGGTTGAAGACCACTGAGGGCGGATGATGAGAAGAGGATGATGAAGGGGGGATGTGGGATGATGACAAGAGGATGATGAAGGGGGGGTGTGGGATGATGAAGGGGGGTGGGGATGATGACAAGGGGATGATGAAGGGGGGTGTGTGGGATGATTACAAGGGGATGATGAAGGGGGGGTGGGGATGATGACAAGGGGATGATGAAGGGCGGTGGGGATGATGACAAGGGGATGATGAAGGGGGTGGGGATGATGACAAGGGGATGATGACAGGTGATGATGATGAGGGTCTGGATGATGACAGGCGGTGATGATGATGAGGATGTTAATGACGGGTCTGGATGATGACAGGGGGGGATGATGTATTTCCCACCCTAGGCTTATACTCGAGTCAATAACTTTTCCTGGGATTTTGGGTTGAAATTAGGGGTCTCGGTTTATACTCGGGTCGGCTTATACTCGAGTATATACGGTAACCCATAGTAACAAAAAGATCTAATCGCTGTCCTATACAATTGTAAAGGTGTGAGGATACATGGACACCATGTCCTGTGTTGTGTATGTGCTGGGTTCTGTTGGGTATATGTTTTATGTGTTGTATATGTCTTCTGTATCTATTGTGTCTGTTTTGGATCTGTTGTGTGTGTTGTATATGTCTTCTGTATCTATTGTGTCTGTTTTGTATCTGTTGTGTGTGTTGTATATGTCTTCTGTATCTATTGTGTCTGTTTTGTATCTGTTGTGTGTGTTGTATATGCCTTCTGTATCTATTGTGTGTCTGTTTTGTATGGTGTATGTCTTCTGTATATATTCTGTGTGTGTCTTGTATATTTTGTGTGTGGCTTGTGTCCTGTTGGGTATATGTTATGTATGGTGCATTGTATTTGTATTCTGTATCTGTAGTGTGTTTTTTATCTGTTGTCTACGTTTTATGTTCTCTTGTGTATGGTGTATATCATCTGTATCTACTGTATTATTTGTGGATCTGTTTTGTGTGTGTGTTGCAGGGCTCAAGTGCTGCAGGATTGCATGGGAACAAAGTTCCTGCACTTTTTCCACAGCAGGAACACCATTCCCATTAGCAGGAGTCCTGCAGGACCAGCCCTTATGTCGAAGAGTTCCCACACTTTTTTTTTTCCAGAACTTGACCCCTGGTGTGTTGTATATGTCTTCTGTATATATTGTGTCTTTTGTATTTTTTATGTATGTTGGGTATCTGTTATGTATGGTGTATTTGCTGTATTTGTCTTCTTTATCTATTCGGTGTCTGTTGTGTATGGTGTATTTAATGTGTATGCCTTCTGCATGTATTCTATGTGTGTTTTGTATCTTTTGTGTATGACTTGTGTTCTGTTGGGTATATGTTATGGATTGGTATATTTACTACATATATATTTATAAATTCTGTATCTATAGGGTGTTTTTTGTATGTGTTGTGTTTGTCATCTGTATCTTCTCTATATTTATTGTGTATGCCTTCTGTATATATTGTGTGTGTATGACTTGTGTTGGGTATATGTTTTTGTATGGTGTATTTGCTGTGTATGTATATATTATGTTTGTATCTGTTTTGTATGGTGTATTTGCTGTGTATGTATATATTATGTTTGTATCTGTTTTGTATGGTGTATGTCCTCTGTATCTACACTATATTTATTGTGTATGCCTTCTGTATATATTGTGTGTGTATGACTTGTGTTGGGTATATGTTTTTGTATGGTGTATTTGCTGTGTATGTATATATATATATATATATATATATATATATATATTATGTTTGTATCTGTTTTGTATGGTGTATGTCCTCTGTATCTACACTATATTTATTGTGTGTCTGTTTTGTGTGTCTGTTGTATCACACATGTAGGCGGCCTTCTTCAGGGATGGCATGCACGGTGTTAACCAGTCTCACAGGCCTGAGCTGTCTGGGCTCACCCACATCCTAGAAAAAGCTGCTGTAATCCCCCAGATCAGGATAAAACCTTAATTGATTCTGTCATAAGAAATGGCGCGGAGACCAGGAGGAGGCTGCGGGGAACGTGCGATATATGGAGGAGGCGTCTCCGGTCTGATGAAATGATATAATAATGCCAATCTCTATGGCGTCACGTGTGGGGTCAGAGCAGACAGGGATCTCCCTCTGGTCTTTATTGTGGGGATTATGTGAGCAACAGATGGGGTCCAGGCTGTGGTGGAGGTGGGGGGTCCAGCTACTTGTTGGGGGTCCAGGCTGTGTATGTGTTTTGTTGGTGGGGGTCAGCAGGCTGTGATGGGGGGTCCAGGCTCTGGTGAAAAAGGGGGGTGGGGGCTAAGCTGTGGTTGTGGGAGGTCCAGCTACTGGTTTGAGGGTCCAGGCTGAGGGGGGGGGCAGGCTGTGTTGTGGGGAGGGGATGATGTCCAGGCTGTGGTGATGGGTGGTTGGGGTCCAGGATGTGTTTTGGGGGTGTCCATGCTGTGTTGATGAGAGGGGTGTTCTTGGAGGGGGGTCAGCAGGCTGTGATGGGGGGGGCAGGCTGTGGGGGGAGGGTGGTCAAAGCTGTCGTGAAGGGGGGGGGGTCCAGGCTGTGGTGGGGGGGAGGGGGGGGGTCCAGGCTGTGGTGAAGGAGGGAGGGGGGGGGTCAAGGCTGTGGTGAAGGGGGGGGGGGCAGGCTGTGGTGAAGGGGGGTCCAGCTACAGGTTGGAGGTTCCAGGCTATGTTGTGGGGAGGGGAGGATGTCCAGCCTGAGGTGATGGGTAGTTGGGGGGTCCGGCATGTAGTAGGGTGTACAGTCTGTATTTTGGGGAGGGGAGGATGTCCAGGCTGAGGTATTTGGGGGGTCCGGGATGTGGTAGGGTGTACAGGCTGTGTTGAGTGGGGAGGGGGAGTTGGATGGGTTGTTGGCAGGCTGTGAAGGGGGTCCGGCCTGTGGTGGAGGTGTCCAGCCATTGGTCAGGGGGTCAGGCTGTAATTGAGGGGGGTTCCAGTCTGTGGGGGGGGGGGGTGACCAGACTACTAGGGAGGATCTTGTGGGGTTTGGTTATTGGCTTTTATAAACCACAATTTATATCCAAGGGTCTTTTATGGACCATAAACATAATTGCAAATTTAAAGCGCCAGTCCACCTTTATATTACATTATAAAATTCTAACTTCAGCAACTTTCTGACAGACTTTACTTTTAATTTTCTCTCAATTTTCAGCCAGACTGATGCAAACCTAATGCTCTAGTGGGCAGTGCGGCCTCTGTAGCCAGGGCAGTGCTGGCAGGGAATGCCACACACAGGGGCAGTGAACTGGATCTTTGCCCCCTATGAAGTTGCTGCCATCTTTGGAGTCTCCTGAGGATTTGTCTGTGTTGCTTGTTGTTGACACGGAGACTGTCTAGTACTATCTGGCGGCACATGTGACAATCTGTTCTGGGTGTGACTGTGGAGTGACGACACATGTGCTCCGACGGCCCCTGCAGCTGCTGCGGCGCATCATGAGAGCCAGGCTGGATCCTTTCCAGTGGCATTACTATGTAGTGCGATCCTGCAGGGCTGTGATTGACTGATCCCCCCCCCCCGACAGCTGAGATTACGGACCCTGCAGCTGTCCGGCCACGTGCTGCGCCACCTCCGATTTTTGTCCTTTAATTGTCGCCCTGATCGCACAACTGCTCGCATATCCTGGTTTTCTATTACAGCTTCGCTGTATATGCTCAGAGCAAGGGAGGGGCACTATTTTTTTTTATTTTTTTTTTTAAAGAAGGGTCCCCCATTATAGTGGTCTCCAAACTGTGGCCCAACAGAGGTTGTAAAACTACACCTGGGCATGCTGGGAGTTGTAGTTTTGCAGCAGCTGGAGGGCCACAGTTTCCAGACCACTGCTATAGGTCATGCAGATGCAGTAATAATAGAGGGAGGGGATATCTGCTACCTGAAGGGGTGGTCTGGTTTAGAGAACACCCCCCCTCCCCATCCTGGAGGACAAACTCATAGGATACATACAACACAGCCCATTGATTTTAAAGGGGTTCTCCGGTGAAAAACATAATTTATGTTTTTTTAAATCAACTGGTGCCATAAAGTTAAACAGATTTGTAAATGACTTCTATTAAGAAATCTTTACCCTGCCAGTACTTTTTAGCAGCTGTATGCTACAGAGGAAATTCTTTTCTTTTTGAATTTCTTTTTTGTCTTGTTCACAGTGCTCTCTGCTGACACCTCTGTCCGTGTCAGGAACTGTCCAGAGCAGGAGAAAATCCTCAAAGCAAACCTATGCTGCTCTGGACAGTTCCTGACACAGACAGAGGTGTCAGCAGAGAGCACTGTGGACAAGACGAAAAAGAAATTCAAAAAGAAAAGAATTTCCTCTGTAGCATACAGCTGCTAATAGGTACTGGAAGGATAAAGATTTCTTTTTTTTTTTTTTTTTATAGAAGTAATTTACAAATCTGTTTAACTTTCTGGCACCAGTTCATTTAAAAAAAAAAAAAAAAATAGTTTTCCACCTGAGTACCCCTTTAATGAGTACTTGGTAATGCTTCATTTGTCCTGAGGAGGCGCTGCAGAGATATTGTACTCATGTTTCAGGTTCCCCCATAGCTATCGACCAGACATCAGCTGTCGGTGTAATCCCCCTAATCAGTGCGCCTCCAGCTGATGCAAAACTACAACTCCCAGCATGCCCGGACAGCCTTTGGCTGTCCGGGCATGCTGGGAGTTGTAGTTTTGCAACAGCTGGAGGCACACTGGTTGGGAAACATTGAGCTAAGCCTTTTGCTGTCTTTGCATACCGTGAGTTGTATTTTTGCCATAGTCTGTCCGGGGAGAGTCGTGAGGCCCCCATACACTATAGATGAATGGTGTCCACACTTTGTTGCAAAACTACAACTCCCAGCATGCCCGGACAGCCAATGGTTGCTCAATCCCATCAAAATCAGTGGGTTTGTCCTGTGCACGTCTAGTGGTTACTGTGGCCCTTAATCTGTAGGACTAAGCATATCCATAAATTACATGGGCAACTGTGTAATACTTCCTTTGTCCTGTGGGGGAGCTGCAGAGGAATTGTACTCCTGCTTTCAGGTTCCCCCACAGGTTACTGATTCTCCCATACATCCAGGGGTCAAGTCCTGGGGAAAAAAGTGTGGGAACTCAATCAAGATTTCCACTTAAGGGCTGGTCCTGCAGGACTCCCGCTAATGGGAACAGGGTTCCTGCTGTGGAAAAAGTGCAGGAACTCCATTCCCATGCGTTTCTGCAGGACTTGAGCCCTGCATACATCTAACATAGCTTTCAGCCAGACAGTTGGCTGTTTGTGGGATCCTGTTATGCACATGTATGCTCAGCTCCACTGAGTGTTCACTATGCCAGATTCTTCTACAGCTTATGTCCCTGGGAACTCAAGGGTTGGTCATGTTGAAATGCAGCATGCCGGATCCTTCCCATCCCTGACATAGTCTGAAGGAGGAGAATCAGGAATGCCCTATACACTATACATCAGTGGTCTCCAAATTGTGGACCTCCAGATGTTGCAGAACTACAACTAACAGCATGGCCGGACAGCCAACGGCTGTCCGGGCATGCTGGGAGTTGTAGTTTTGCAACAGTTGAGGATCACTGCTATAGATGGTTGTCCAATCCCACCAAAATGAGTGGGTACTCTGTAGGACCAGACATAAGAAACTATGTAATACTTCCTCCCCCCCTGTGGGGGAGCTGCAGAGTAATTGTACGTTTGCTTTAAAGGGGCACACCCCTGGAAAATATTTTTTTTTATTATTATTTTTTTTAAATCAACCGGTGCCAGAAAGTTAAACAGATTTGTAAATTACTTCTATTAAAAAATCTTAATCCTTCCTGTACTTATCAGCTGTTGTATTGCTCCACAGGAAGTTCTTTTCTTTTTGAATTTCCTTTCTGTCTGTCCACAGTGCTCTCTGCTGACACCTCTGTCCATTTTAGAAACTGTCCGGAGCAGGATAGGTTTGCTATGGGGATTTGCTCCTACTCTGGACAGTTCCTAAAATGGACAGAGATGTCAGCAGAGAGCACTGTGGTCGGACAGAAAGGAAATTCAAAAAGAAAAGAACTTCCTGTGGAGCAATACAATAGCTCATAAGTACAGGAAGGATTAAGATTTTTTAATAGAAGTAATTTACAAATCTGTTTAACTTTCTGGCACCAGTTGATTTAAAAAAAAATATATATATATGTTTTCCAGGGGAGTACCCCTTTAAGGTTCCCCCACAGATCACACCAGATCGATGAGGATCAGAGAACAAAGTGGGATGGTAAAAAGTGGACATCCCCTTTAAGTAGATTTAATGTTAGGTGACGCACCACGGTAGCCATGTTAGTTGCCACCCAGCTTTCCCAGGAACTGAAACAAATGTTTACCATCTGTTTTAATGGAGTTTGTTTGGTTTAAAGGACACGCTCTGAGTATAAGCCACATTTTTAAACAATGCTTTTTTGGATAGAAGAAGTTTCCCTCCTCTCTGCTAATAGACCCCAGATGTATTATGGCTTCCTTCTCGTGCTTGTGACCAATAGGAGGAAACCGCTGCCGAGCGGCATAACTGAGTCACAAGATGCAGGGCTGGCAGGGAGGGCTTCCCTTTATCTCTGAGGACAACGCATTTTGTAGCTTTTCTAATGCTCTTTGGAATTCCAGAAGGTATGTGGAAAGTTGCAGAACTACAACTCCCAGGATGCCCGGACAGCAAAAGGCTGTCCGGGCATGCTGGGAGTTGTAGTTGTACAACAGCTGGAGACACACTGTTTGGAAAACACAGCTATAGCAAGTAAATGTGTATCATGCTGGACTATGACAATGCAGAAAGAGTGCAATTCCCTATTATTACTTTCTGCAAAGCATTAAAAGGCTGTCTGGGCATGCTGGGAGTTGTAGTTTTGAAACAGCTGTAGAGTCACAGATTAGGGAGAATGCAATTGCTTGCATACATGATGGCAGTTGCAGTTTTGATATTCTGAATTCAGGTCAAAAGGGAAGTGTTAGGTGTGCCCCTTTTTTACACTATGGGAAGGGTTAGGTGTGCCCCTTTTTTTTACACTATGGAAAGGGTTAGGTGTGCCCCTTTTCTACACTATGGGAAGGGTTAGGTGTGCCCCTTTTTTACACAATGGGAAGGGTTTGGTGTGCCTGTTGTTTACACAATGGAAAGGGTTAGATGTGCCCCTTTTTTACACTATGGGAAGGGTTAGGTGTGCCCCTTTTTTACACTATGGAATGGGTTAGGTGTGCCCCTTTTTTACGCTTTGGAAATGGTTAGGTGTGCCCCTTTTCTACACTATGGAAAGGGTTAGGTGTTCCCCTCTTTACACTATGGAAAGGGTTAGGTGTGCCTCTTTTTTTTACACTATGGAAAGGGTTAGGTGTGCCCCTCTTTACACTATGGGAAGGGTTAGGTGTGCCCCTTTTTTACACTATGGAAAGGGTAGCTGTGCCCCTCTTTACACTATGGGAAGGGTTAGGTGTGCCCCTTGTTTACACTATGGAAAGGGTTAGGTGTGCCCCTTGTTTACACTATGGAAAGGGTTAGGTGTGTCCCTTTTTTTACACTATAAGAACGGTTAGGTGTGCCCCTTTTTTAAACTATGAGAAGGGTTAGGTGTGCCCCTTTTTTACACTATGGGAAGGGTTAGGTGTGCCCCTTTTTTTACACTATGAGAAGGGTTAGGTGTGCCCCTTTTTTACACTATGAGAAGGGTTAGGTGTGCCCCTTTTTTACACTATGGGAAGGGTTAGGTGTGCCCCTTTTTTACACTATGGGAAGGGTTAGGTGTGCCCCTTTTTTACACTATGAGAAGGGTTAGGATGTGCCCCCTTATACCCTACATTCAGGGACGGACATTGGTTTACTCTTTGCTGAAGCGAAATCTGCAAAATATACTCCAGAGAACTATTGATAAACATTCGTTGTTAATTAAATAGATACATTGTAGCAATAACAAACAACAACATTAGAAAACACTACAAAAAAAGGCTCAGTTCTTCTGCTATTGAATGTCCTTCTCTGACTACAAGAAAAAATATTTTAATGTCTTCAACATTTACTATCTATTTTATCCAAGAAATTCACGATTCAACCACAAGATGGAAAAACTGAGGTTATTACCGGGCAAATACTAAGAGCGAAACAAATGGAGGGTACGAGCGGCAGGGCGTTACCCGCTGTCCGGGGCCCCAGTGAGAGGGCGGCATCTAACAGGATTCATAGGTGGTCTCCAAACTGTGCACCTCCAGATGTTGCAAACCTACAACTACAAAGCTGTGTTTTGGCAAATTCGGAGATTGACCATTGGGTTTTACAAGATGTCTAGGGCCAAGAACAGTCGCTGGCACTGGGTATTACCTTCATGCTCTTAGAGGTTAATAGAATAGTCGGGCAAGGAGCAGCGGCAGAACACAAATTCCTTGGGAATTTCTTGGCTCACACTTGAGAAATCCGGGAAACCTCTGCACAAATTAGTGACAAAATTCTGGCGGCTTCCCCGATGGTGTTTCTAGTCCAAAAATATATTCTCCTTTATTAGTTTTTTTTTTTTTGGGGGGGGGGGATTGAACTTAAAGGGGTACTCCGTTGGAAAACATTATTATTTTTATTATTTTTTGTTAAATCAACAGGCACCAGAAAGTTAAACAGATTTGTAAATTTCTTCTATTAAAAAATCTTAATCCTTCCAGTACTTATCAGCTGCTGTATGCTCCAGAGAAAGTTGTGTAGTTCTCTTCAGTCTGACCACAGTGTTCTCTGCTGCCACCTCTGTCCATGTCAGGAACTGTCCAAAGTAGGAGCAAACCCCATAGCAAACCTCTCCTGCTCCGGACAGTTCCTGACGCGGGCAGAGGTGGCAGCAGAGAGCACTGTGGTCAGACTGAAAAGAAATACACAACTTCCTCTGGAGCAAACAGTAGCTGATAAGTACTGGAAGGATTAGGATTTTTAAATAAAAGTAATTTACAAAACTTTTAAACTTTCTGGAACCCGTTGATAAAAAAAAAAAAAAAAAAAATTGTTTTCCACCGGGATACCCCTTTTAAATCCGCCTTTTCCCTTAACCCTCTGCAGACTATGCAACCATCACTTTATAGGGTGGTGGTCTTAAAACTGTGAATCTCCAGTAGTTACAAAACTACAACTCCCAGCAGGCCCGGACAGCCTTTGGCTGTCCGGGCCTGCTCGGAGTTGTAGTTTTGCAACAGCTGGAGGTCCATAGTTTGGAGACCACTGATCTAATGAAACAACCATGCAAATTAGGCCGGAAGCAATTGCATGTGGAATGGGATGGGGATTATAGATTTCCCCCCTTTTTTGGGTTCAGATGTGGTTAAGTATGTGAACCCCCCGTGTTCCTGTCTTGCAGCTTTTCTCATGCGATGTCTCAGCTGCCGCAGGATGAGTTTGAGACGTCCCTGGAAAAGGCAGAAGCCTGGATGAAGGAGATCCACGAGCGGCTGAAGGAGAATGACAACACCCAGGGGCCCCGGTCAGCGCTGGAGTCCCGGCTCCGAGAGACTGAGGTGAGGTCAGGGGTCACTGTCAACCTATAGCGTTCAGTCCATCAACTTTCAAGATGTCGGACGGGGGGGGGGGGGAATACATCCGAAGACACACCCATGGGTCTGATATATAAAATTAATGATCCACTTGCTTAACAAAATTAAACAAATAATATATTCAACGTATATTTTTAGAAACCTAAAGTCGTCCTCCAATCTTGACATTTTTGGTATATTCACCAGATTTAAAGGGGTACTCTGGTGGAAAACCCTTTTTTCTTATTTTTTCTTTTTTTTTATCTTCTTTTTTTTTTTTTTAAATCAACTGGTGCCAGAAAGTTAAACAGATTTGTAAATTACTTCCATTAAAAAATCTTAATCCTTCCAGTACTTATTAGCTGCTTAATGCTACAGAGGAAATGATTTTCTTTTTGGAACACAGAGCTCTCTGCTGACATCACGAGCACAGTGCTCTCTGCTGACATCTCTGTCCATTTTAGGAACTGTCCAGAGCAGAATATGTTTTTTATGGGGATTTAGGACAGTTCCTAAAATGGACAGAGATGTCAGCAGAGAGCACTGTGCTCGTGACGTCAGCAGAGAGCTCTTAGTTCCAAAAAGAAAATAATTTCCTCTGTAGTATTAAGCAGCTAATAAGTACTGGAAGGATTAAGATTATTTAATAGAAGTAATTTACAAATCTGTTTAACTTTCTGGCACCAGTTGATTTAGAGAAAAAAAAGAAAAAAAAAGTTTTCCACCGGAGTACCCCTTTAAGTTCCCCCCCCAAATTACTTTTAATTCAAGATTGTCAATAAAATGGAACCTTCTTGCAACTTTGTTGTGGCTACAAGACTGCATGCTGCTTCAGTGATTTTGTAAAACCGCTCTGGACACAGCCTAAATTGACAGGATGAGTGAAGGACTTAGGGGCAGCAGGGGAGGCTCCTCATGACTCCTGTTCTTACTTGTCGTTTAAAGTCCTTAGTCGTCAGGTTCCTGGAGATTCCTCACATTCCAGGTCACACGTTACATGACCCTGGACTTGATCCTTCATGTTCAGTGCAGTCACCTCTGCAGCCTGGGGATCAGCCCTCCACTGAATGTCATGGACGCCCCATAACCCAATCTCATTAATCCCTGACACGTGTCCCCCTATTGTTTGGGGCGTCAGATCTTGGGGGTATTAATTACCAGCACTGGGGGGGGGGGGTCACTAGATGGGTCAAGTGGTTCTTATCTATGTTCCTATGACCCCGGGGCACAGACGTACAGGAGACAAGGTCAGAGCCGGCACTGATGTTTGCTAGCGGATGCCATCGGGCTTCCAGGACAGATATTGATCCCCCATGGTCTGTCTTCTTATTTATTGTTAGCTGAATTGCTAGTAGCAAAAGATTTATCAAACATTAAAAACAATGTACATCCTCTATCCTGTGTCTGATCATGGGGGGTCCGACCCCTGGGACCCCCAGTGATCTCCAAACCGGGGCCCCCAATCTCCCTGCTGCATAGAGCACAGGGTGAGTATGCTCTGCATTTTCTGTGGGAGCGCCAGAGATACACGAGTACAGTGTTCCTATATCTCTGGTGCTCCCATGGAGAATACATGAAGTGTGCGCCTTCTACATGCCGCAGGGAGATTCAGGGTTCCCTTCTGAAAATCGCTGGGTGTCCTAGAGGTTGAACTATCATGATCAGACACTCAGACTCTCTTCTCCCAGTGTATCCCAACCAGGGTGCCTCCATCTGTGGCCAAACTATAACTCCCAGCATGCCCGGACAGCCTTTGGCTGTCCGGGCATGCTGGGAGTTGTAGTTTGGCCACAGCTGCATGCACCCCAGTTGGGAAACACTGCCTTATCCTGTGGATAGGGGAACAGTTTTTAAATTCCGCAGTTAAAGGGGTACTCCGGGGGAAAACATTTTTTTTTTTTTTTTTTTTTTTTTTTTTAGGTCTTTATAAGTCAACTGGCTCCAGAAAGTTAAACAGATTTGTAAATGACTTCTATTAAAAAAAATCTCTACCCTTCCTGTACTTTTTAGCAGCTGTATGCTACAGAGGAAATTCTTTTCTTTTTGAATTTCTTTTTTTGTCTTGTCCACTGTCCTCTTAGGGAATTCTGGGTTGATAAGGGGTGTGGGGGGGGGGGGGGAATGTCCTAATTATAGTGATTATAAAGAGCCTCTGGAGGACCTCTCCTTCCTGCATTACACACACAGAGTGTATCAATATGAATGGATGCTGTGTAATGTCTAATATCACCTGTGGTGGCGCTGCAGGTAAACAGTTTCCACAGAGAGAAGGAGGTTCAAGAAAGGGGAGGAGCTAACAAGTTAATTTAAAGGGATACTCCGGTGGAAAACTTTTTATTTTTTATGAATTGGTGCCAGAAAGTTAAACAGATTTGTAAATGACTTCTATTAAAAATATCTTTTACCCTTCCTGTACTTTTTAGCAGCTGGATGCTACAGAGGAAATTCTTTTCTTTTTGAATTTCTTTTTTTTTCTGTTTTGTCCACAGTGCTCTCTGCTGCCACCTCTGTCCGTATCAGGAACTGTCCAGAGCAGCATAGGTTTGCTATGGGGATTTTCTCCTGCTCTGGACAGTTCCTGATACGGGCATCAGGTGTCAGCAGAGAGCACTGTGGGCAAGACAAAAAAAAGAAATAAAAAAAAAAACTGAATTTCCTCTGTAGCATACAGCTGCTAAAAAGTACTGGAAGGGCAAAGATTTTTTTAATAGAAGTCATTTACAAATCTGTTTAACTTTTCTGGCACCAGTTCATTAAAAAAAATAAAAAAATTAATAAGTTTTCCACCGGAGTACTCCTTTAAATCAACTAGTTAGCTCCTCCCCTTTCTTGAACTTCCTTCTCTCTGTGGAAACTGTTTACCTGCAGCTCCACCACAGGTGATATTAGACATTACACAGCATCCATTCATATTGATAGGCTGTGTGTGTAATGCAGGAAGGAGAGGTCCTCCAGAGGCAGAGACACTCTTTATAACCACTATAATTAGGACCCCCCCCCCCCCCACACCCCTTATCAACCCAGAATTCCCTAAGAAGACATGTGACAATGAGTTTCCTAAACTGAGAAACCTCTTTGAGTATAACATCTTGGTCCCCATACTCCTTAGACAAATGTTGGACAAACTTGCTGACTTCGACCTACTGATATCGGGGGGGGAGAGAAGGATCAGACATTCAGACATATTGGATTTCAAATGCCCAATCCTTTTTGTTCTTAGAGAAATAAGGCTTCCCCAGAGTTGTCTGTCAGCGGCTTACCCCTCCTCTCTCCATAGAGAACACATATATGTTCATTTGAGTGTATGGGCACCATGATGCCAGTTTCCTATGGGCATATTATGGATGTGTTTTTGTATCTGTATTAGGACCGTAAGTCCCAGTCACCATCAGACCATGGTCAGGCCAGGACCTGCCGTCCTGATATGGACATGTGATATGACAGTAATAGGCATGTAAACCGGCCTTGGGCTGAAATTCCACCTGCATAGAGGAAACCTGAAACCCCAGCGCTGCAGGGCAACGGTCCTAACCCACCCCCACCATATATATAAGGCTGGGTTCACACCCCGTTTTTGCAATACAGGTCCCGTATCAGGTTTTTGATTTAAAAAAAACGGATTCCTCAAAACCGGACTAAACTGTATGAAAACGTGTGTACAAATTTTAATCTGTATACGGTTTGAAAAATGATGTCCGGTTGCATCAGTTTTTTAAGAAAAAAAACCTATGCGTTTTTAACTTTTCATTCCATTATGAATAAAGTTTCACTTGTTTGATTGAAATTCCAAGAAAGAAACTGTGCAAAGTCAAAAGCCGCATGATGAAAACCGGATGGAACCGGACGCATATAGAGTTCTGTACGGTTCCCATTGACTCCCATGTTAAAAAAAAAACAAAAAAAAACGTATACCGATTCAATACGGTTTTTAACCCGGACAAAAAAACGTGGTAGGCTACGGTTTTGGGTACGGGGGAAAAAACTGACAAAACGTGCAGGATGCAAAATGGACACAACCTGATGCATCGTTTGGCATACAGTTTTCAATGGGGAGTCAACGCATACGGTTTTCAATACGGTTCCGTACGGTTTTCAATTTGAAAACGTATACGGGAACTGTACTGCAAAAACGTGGTGTGAACCCATTCTAAGGGTACGTTCACATGGGCGGATTTTTTTGCGGGTTTCCCGCTGTGTATTTGAAAGTGGGTGGGCTCTTCTCGGCTGTCCGCAGCACATTTTCCGTGGCGGAATTTACACTGTGGAAAATCCGCTGCAGTCCCTACTGACTACAATGGGGCTTGCGGTGGATTTTCCGCAGTGTAAATTCCACTGCAGAAAATCTGCTGCGGACAGCCGAGAAGAGCCCACCCCCTTTCAAATACGCAGCGGGAAACCTGCAAAAAAATCCACCGGTGTGAGTGTACCCCAACATGGGATATACAGGATGTGATGTATCTCATCTACATTGTACTATATTACGTCATCAAAGAAGGCAACGTCCAGCGCCGAATCAAAGCAATACGTAAAGTTTATTTGGCAATTAGCCAACATGAAGAACACGTGACGCGTTTTGGCTACGGTAAGTAGCCTTAGTCGTATCGTAGCCGAAACGCGTCACCTGTTTTCCATGTTGGCTAATTTCAGAATAAACTTTACGTATTACTTTGATACCGCGCTGGACGTTGCCTTCTTTACAGGCATCTTCCGGATACCTGAGTCCGGTCTTGTCCGCGTCGCGATCTAGACGGGAGGGTGAGCTGTGGTGAATATATTACGTTATGTTATATAACACTGTTATATTATTCTATATCATATTGTAGGATCTCATATTACACTAGTTCATTATAATACTACATGTTATATAGTATTACGTAAAAAGTGTTTGTTAGTGTATCATATAATATCACACTGTACATTTTATAACATTACATTGTGTCATATTATATTACAGTACATGTTACAACCCTATATGGTATTGTATTATATTACATTACATAATATTACATAGTATCGTCATATATTGTATTATATAACAATACATTGTATCATATTACTGTAAATTTTATAACCATGTATGGTATCAAATTATATTATATTTTATCGTTTGTTATATTACTGATGTTACGTTGTCTCCTATTATATAACATTATATTTTATCATATTATATTACATATCATTACATTGTATTATATAACATTACATTGTATCTTATTATATATTATTACATTGTACAGTATCATGTTATATAACTGTATGTTATATGTTACATTGCATGAACAGGTTAAAGAGCCAGCACTGTAAAAACAAGAATTTATTAGATTCTTTAAAATTCCATTAGGAAAGGCAAGTAGTAGGAGTGAATCGCTTGATGTCCTCCTTCTACTTGCCTTTCCTAATGGAGTTCTAAAGAATCTAATAAGTTCTTGTTTTTACAGTGCTGGCTCTTTAAAGGGGTACTCCACTGCCCCAGCGTCGGGAACATTTTGTCCTGAACGCTGGGTGCAGTCAGCGAGGGTCGTGACATCATGTACACGCCCCCCCGTGACATCATGTCACGACCCCTCAATGCAAGTCTATGGGAGGGGGCGTGGCAGTCGCCACGCCCCCTCCCATAGACTTGCATTGAGGGGGCGTGGCGTGACGGCACGACCCCAGTTGCCCACACCCAGCGTACAGAACAAAATGTTTCAGACGCTGGGGCAGTGGAGTACCCCTTTAACCTGTTCATGCAATTTACCTTGAGGATTCCCGTGCACTGGAGGCTCAGGTGAGCTGATAAACTTTCTGCTATTACATATATGTTACAATGTTCGTATTCAGTTATATGACAATAGATCTGAGTGGTCGGTTGTTTTCTGTGCAGAAAATCTGCGCCCTGGAAGGTGACGGGAAGCTGCTCATCGATAAAGTCCTGATGAAAGCTGAGATTCTGCTGGGTGAGAGCAGCGAGGAGGAGAAGCACGAGATCCACCTTAAGCTGGCCAAAATCAAAGGCTTATTTGAGGAAACCACCACATACATGATCCACTGTCACAGGTGAGGGGGTTTGTCCGTCGCCCTGATGAGATTCACCAAGGTTCTAGATCTTCTAGAGTGGTTCCCAACCAGGATGTCACCAGCCAGGGCCGGACTGAGACCAAATATAGGCCCAAGCATATTAGAACAAGCAGTGAGGGCGGAGCCAAAAAGGGCGACAGGGCACATAGTTGGCTATAATTGGGTATATATTGTCATTATAATTACATCTGAGAACTCACAGGTGACGTCTTCTCCGATCGTCGTCGTCCTTTTTCCTTTTCTTCTCCATCCGGCTCAGACCTCTATGATGACTTCTTGTTCCAGCCAGAACTCATCTCTTCAGCATCTGCGGGACAAACATCTTAGACTGTAAATTCCAGTGGCCTCCTCACCTCTGCACAGTCTCTCCATCTATAGGCCCCAAACTGTTATAATGCCCCTCACAGTAAAAGTGAGTAGGACAGTAAGCCCCCATTACGTAGGTATATCTCCCCATAGTAGGCAGGTAGTCCTTCCAATAGGTAGATATTTCCTTCAGTAGTTAGATAGTTCTCTTATTAGGTAGCCCCCCCCCCCCCCCCTCAACAGGTAAATACCTCCACATGTAGGTAGATTGATCAACCCCAGTATGTAAATAAGTTGGTAGGTACGTAGATAGATAGGAAGCCAGAGAAGTAAATTCATCCTTAGGTAGGTAGATCGATACCCCTCCTCTCAGTAGGTAAATACATTGGTAGATAGGTAGCTAGATAGGAAGGTAGGTACCTAGTTAAGTAGGAAGTCAGGTAGGTAGGTAGGTAGCCAGGTAGACCACCAGCTACGTATTTAGCTAGGTAGCTAGAAAGGGAAATACATCCTTAGGTAGGTAGATTGATCCCACAGCAAGGTAGGTAAATATGTCAATAGGTAGCCAGGTTGGAAGCTAGTTAGGTAGGTAGCCAGGTAGGTAGCTAGTTAAGTAGGTAGTCAGGTAGGTGCCTCTTATGACTGCTGGCTTAAAGCAGCTGACGGGCACAAGAGTGATTGACAAGCGCTGCATTTAACTGTAAGGGAACGTTTATACTTAGATGTGGTACTGGCAGCCGCAGTGACCCATGGACTGACAATCTTGGTGGCTCATCAGGAATCTTCCAGGCCGCCCAATCACCAGTCAGAACCTGCCTCCAGCTGTGGCCAAGCTACAACTCCCAGTATGCCCAGACAGCCAAAGGCTGAGAGTTGTAGTTTTGCAACAGCTCGAAGGGCCCTGGATTGGAATCCCTGTTCTACAGGTTCTAGATATACTCCCAGTTCTTGGGGATTCTCAAGATCTCTGCTTGCTGTCAGTGAATGAGAACATTGCTTCTCGCATAGGTACATGGCTTGTTACATTGTATTAGAGCTGTCATCAATTGTAATGTCTTTTTTTCTCCTCAGCCGCATAGAATGGGTCTGGCTGCATTGGAACGAATACCTGAAGGCGCGAGACGAGTTCACCCTGTGGGTTCACAACATCACCCTGACCCTGGAGCCGGACGTGGAGCTGCAGCTCGGCCTTAAGGAGAAACGCTGGCAATATGAACAAGCCATGGTGCTCATGAAGGACGTCCTGAACCAGTCCCGGCTGCTGGACAGACTGCTGGAGGAAGCCTCATCCCTGTATAATCGGATCGGCGACCCCAGTGTAGACGAGAGCGTCCAGTCCGCCATGATGGCCGAGTACATACAGATAAAGAAGAAGGCCCAGGTCCGTGCTTATCTGCAGAAAATCATCAGTAACTTTATACTTTCCACTCCAGTCACATCCACAGCTGCATTTGGAATTCTGCTAGTTTTATTTGTTTATAGAAAAGTGCATTATGGGAGTTCAGATGGCAAGATATATGGTTAGAGCCAAGATATTATGTCACATGTCTTAAGGGGGCATCTGTTTCCAGAGACAATCAGCAGAAATGTGAATGCAGCTCTGGTTGTAACTGGAGGATAAGATGTGATGTAATTCAGCACTGGGACAAAATGACAGAATGTTCATCTATAAGTGACGAGCTGGTGAGATATGAATAATTATGGGATACCCTATGGGCAGTGATCTGGTGACTAAGTAACAATTGGTTTCCCAACTAGGGTGCCTCCATCTGTTGCAAAACTACAACTCCCAGCATGCTGGGAGTTGTAGGTTTGCTAAAGCTTGAGGCACCCTGGTTGGGAAACACTGAAGTAACATGCAGAGAATGATATGGTAACCTAGTAACCTGTAGGTGGTGATCTGGTGGTGATCCATAGTGATCTGGTGAACAGTAATTGATTATATGGTGGCCTATGGGTTGGAATCTGGTGGCCTATAGTTTATGCCAATTTAGGTTATGATCTATCGTTAACTATATGGTGGTCTATGGTGGTGATCTATAAGTGATTATAAGCTGATTTCTGAGTGGTGATCTGGTGATCTATTGTTGATTATAAGCTGATCTGTGTGTTGTGATCTGGTGATCTATTGTTGATTATAGGGTGACCTATGGGTGGTGATCTATATTTGATTATATGGCGACCTGTGGAGGCTGATGATCATTATTTGCTTTTATAAAAACCTATGTGTGGTGATCTGGTGACTTTTTGATTTGTTGACACATGGGTCTGGTCTATGTACCCGGCTGAGCTCACAGTGATCATTTCCGTAATGATGATCTGGTGACCTCTGTGTAGTTATTAGGTTTCTTGTGGTTGTGATCTGGTGACCTAGTTACTTATAGGTAGTGATCTGGTGATCTTGTACTCTGTAGTAACCCCTACAAATAAATATGATACATCCTTTTTTTTTATTTTTTGTAAAGACAATAAACATGTTGTCATATTTGTGATTGTGTCCAATGATACAGGGGATCAGGTGAGATCTCATCCGTATTTGTGTTACAAACACCTGACGATACCTGAGCCAACATCCGCTGGTCCTCCCCTCACCTGAGGACGTTATTACAGATCAAGTTGGTATCGGTGCCAGCCGGCGGCGAGGGTTTGGCCTCGGTTCAATCTACTGTCAGGGCTGTTTGCTCAGTTTCACGTCTGTTTGCATTTAGTTCAGTGAATGTATGAGAAGCTTGTGCGTATTGTCCCATCTTTCTGTACTAAACCGCAGGCTACACAGTAAAGTCTGGGAAATGTTTACCTTTTCCAGGTCATGACTGATCCATAACATAAACCATGTAACCGTAGCAGAAATACCGAGTCCAATCAGATCACAATCAATGAGATCACAATCAATCAGATCATAACCAGTCAGATCATAGCAATCAGCTTACAACCAATCAGATCACAGCCAATCAAATCATAACCAAACAGATCACAACCAAATAGATAAAAATCAATGAGATCACAACCAGTCAGATCATAGCAATCAGCTTACAACCAATCAAATCATAACCAAACAGATCATAATCAAATAGATCACAATCAATGAGATCACAATCAATGAGATCACAGCAATCAGATAGCAACCAATAAGATCACAACCAATAATATTGTAACCAATTCAATCACAAACAATCACATGGCCAAATAGTAACATTTCCAGCTCCCTGATGTCATGACCAACTGGGGGGACAGGGAGAGTGAGCCCTAAACTGACCCTAAAATCACTTTCCCTGCCTACTTGCCCAAACATCCTAAGCGATGAATCGACAACTTGGAGCTGGTCCCTCCCTGCGCTAAGTGCAGTGGCGTAAAAACAAATAATATACATAGTCGGTCACAGGCCAGAAACAGAACGGGATTACAAAAAAAACAGAACAGATAAACCAGACAGGATACAACTACTAACAGGGCAGAAAATAGTGTATTAACAAACAGTTCATAAACCACATATCCAATAAACAGCAGACATGATAAAATGAACAAGACTAGGTATGAAACAAGAATACAACAGAATCCAAGAGACGCAGGGGATGGACCGAAGAACTGAAATCTAAAACACTAAACTGATCAGGTAACATAGGACACTGTATACACTGGACACAGATAACAAACATGAACTTCATAAAAACGGATACAAGAACACCAAACTCTACAACGTAGAGGAACACTGGTCAGGATACTAGACAGGATATTTCTCAAGATTCAAAACATGACATATTTCAAGATTCAAGACAGGATGAATTCAAAACCAAACTCCACTATGTGGAGGAACAGGACAGGATTCTAACAGTGTGAACACAGACTAAGCAGAACGGACATACATCCTAAAACCGACAAATGTAACAGACTAAAATCTACAATAAAAAAGACTATTTAACCATGGCTAAAACTCAAATAAAATATCACAAGAAAAATACAAAGTGCATGCTCAAGCAGACTTGGAAGTATATTGCACAAACAGACATCATAGTAGCATTATTGCACAAAATAACCAGCAGCTAGAATGCAGGAGAACTCTGATTAAAATAGACACACCCGAGTTCTCATTCGTTCAAAGCATTAACTGCTCCCTATCCAGGGAGAATAGCATACTGCTCAGAACAAACTAGTGTGTGAATACACACCAAAACTGAAAAATACAAAAACAAATAAACGGACATTACACCTGACACTTTTTTATGTGACCTGTACTGACTGGTTTTCTCTGATTTTAGGAGCGGGTGGAACATCTTGAGAAGACCTGGAAGGATCATGAGGCCTATAATGGGGACATCAATGGCTTCAAATCCTGGCTGAATAGTGTGATCGAAAAACTGAAGCTGTATGTCGGGGCAGCGTCCAATTCTACAGAGAACAGGCTGGACATCCTGCAGGTGGGAAATAATCATATAGATGGAGGAAAATGATGATAGATAGATATAAGAGAGAGAGAGATATTAGATAGATAGATAGATAGATAGATAGATAGATAGTAGATGACAGATAGATAGACATAGATAGATATAGATATGAGATAGATAGATAAATAAATAGAAAGTAGATGACAGATAGATATAGATAGCTATATAGATATGAGATAGATAGATATGAGAAAGATAGAGAGATATGAGATACAGAAAAATAGATAGATAGATATGAGATACAGATAAATAGATAGATTTGAGATAGATAGATAGATGTGAGATAGATAGATATGAGAAAGATAGATAAATAGATATGAGATAGATAGATAGATATGAGATAGATAGATATGAGATAGATAGATATCAGATAGATAGATAGATAGATATGAGATAGATAGATAGATAGATATGAGATAGATATCAGATAGATAGATAGATATGAGAGATAGATAGATATGAGATAGATAGATAGATAGATATGAGATAGATATCAGATAGATATATAGATAGATAGATAGATATGAGATAGATAGATAGATAGATATGAGATAGATAGATATGAGATAGATAGATATGTGAGATAGATAGATAGATATGAGATAGATAGGTGTAGAACGACTCCTTGTGTAGTGACGGGTTGTAGTGACAGGTTGTAGTGACAGGTTGTAGTGACGGGTTGTAGTGACGGGTTGTAGTGACGGGTTGTAGTGACGGGTTGTAGCGACGGGTTGTATTGACAGGTTGTAGTGACAGGTTATAGTGACAGGTTGTAGTGACGGGTTGTACTGACAGGTTGTAGTGACGGGTTGTAGTGACGGGTTGTATTGACAGGTTGTATGGTGTCACACCCAGGCTGTAGTGTAAACTTTGCTCACTCCCTGTCATTATAAAACATTCTGCACATTTCTTTACCATTTTAAAGTGACGGTGACCTGAAAAGAATGTTCTATATATATCCAGACAATGTACAGGATTAGTAATAGGTATACAGTATAAGGAACATAGTCACATCTGTTTCTTTGTTTATCTGGAGGGGTTGGTGTTTCTTCTCGTAGAGATGCTCAAGCTGTTTAGGGCGACTTATAGGGGAGATGTATGAAAACCTGTGCAGAGGAAAAGTGGAGCAGTTGCCCATAGCAACCAATCAGATCGCTCATTCATTTTTTAGAAGGTCTGTAAAAATGAAAGAAGCGATCTGGTTGCTATGGGCAACTGCTCAACTCTTCCCCTACAAAGGTTTTGATAAATCTCCCTCCCAAAAAGGTATGTAAACTAGATTCTAGAACAGTGGTCTCCAACCTGTGGACCTCCATATGTTGCAAAACTACAACTCCCAGCATGCCCGGACAGCCGTTGGCTGTCCGGGCATGCTGGGATTTGTAGTTTTGCAACATCTGGAGGTCCGCAGGTTGAAGACCATAGTTCTAGAAGAAAGAAAACTGTCTCAGTAGTGTCACCTATAGGTAGCTACCCTGTACGTATCCAACCCATAAAGGAGCCTTGAAACATGACTAGGGATGCTCAGCTAAATCAGAATCTCCTCCTAAAGAAAGAGATCATCTGTAGACTGTTTATGTATTAATGAAGGGCAAAACCCCCCAAATTTCTGACTACAGATAAGTGAGGAGAGGAGATTCTGATTTGGCTGATAATCCCTAGACATGTTTCAATGCTCGTCTTTGACTGTCCCGTCATGCTGGGAGTTGTCGTTTTCCAACAGCTGGAGGCACACTGGTTGGTAAACACTGAATTACAGATAAAAAAAAAAAAAAAAGGATCATGTTAGCAGCTGAAACGTTGCCTTCTGTACTTTGATGGAATAAACGCTTTTGACATTTTTTCACAAGCCTTGGAGTGCTGCAATGTTTTTAATACTTGAATTACAGAGTAGTTACTTTCAATAGGTGGCACTAGAGAGCACACTTTTTTCTTTTCGGAGGGGTACTAACATGTTCACGTATTTAATAATAGAAAATAATTATTTTATAAAAATTACTATTATAATTATTATTCTAAATATTATTATTATTATTATTAATATCATTAACAAAAATAATATGTATGTTATTATTATTATTAATGGTAATAATAATATATACCATTAATAACAATTACTATTATTATAAATATCAGTAATAATATTATTAATCATGATTATAATGTTAATTATTATTATTATTATTTATTATAAATACTATTTTATTATTATAAACATTATTATTATTATTATTTCCACTAACAAAAATATGTATGTTATTATTATTATGAATAATGGTAATAATAATAAATACCGTTAATAACAATTACTATTATGATAAATATCAGTAATAATATTATTAATCATGATTATAATAATAATAATTATTATTATTATTATTTATTATAAATACTATTATTTTATTATTATTAATAATAATTATAATAAAATATTAACAAAACTAAATTAATATATTTATTATTTCATGATTTTAATTAATATTAAATAATAATAAATATCCTTCTTTTATTATTATTATTAATAATAATAATAATAATAAAAATATAATAAATTGATGATGATAATAATAATAAATTATAAAAAAAAAATATGTGCACTTGTTTATCTGCATAGGGAGATAAGTTAGATAAGGCACTAATGAGTCTGGATGAAGTGACTGTAGGGATGTTCACGGCAGCCATATTGGCTTGTTTGGGTTGGGGAGGGTATTTCTCCTATTTAGGGTCCTCTCTCTTCTTGCAGGATATCAGTAAATATCAGTAATAATATTAGTAATCATGATTATAATATTAATTATTTTATTATAAATATGATTATTTTATTATTATTATTAATAATAATTATAATAAAATATTAACAAAAAAATATATATATTTATTATTTAATGATTTTAATTAATATTAAATAGCATTCATTTATTATTAATAATTATAATAAATTGATAATAATAAATTATAAAAAAAAAATATGCGCACTTATCTCCCTATCTGCATAGGGAGATAAGGTACTTATAAGTCTGGGTGAAGTGACTGTAGGGATGGTCACAGCAGCCATATTGGCTCGTTTGGGTTGGGCAGGGTATTTCTCTTATTTAGGGTCCTCTCTCTTCTTGCAGGATATCAGTAAGGATGTGGAGAGCGGTAACAAACAGCTGGATGCCCTGGAGGTGAAGTCCGCGCAGGTGATCAAGAACACGTCTCCGCTGGGAGCTGAGAAGATCTGCAAGGAGCTGGAGGAACTGCGCAATACCCTGAAGGAGCTGAAACAGATGAACGATGAAGAGGAGGAGACGCTGCTGAAGACGCACGACTCGGAGAACGCCTTCCTCCTGCTGGCCCGACAGCTCGAAGCCAACATCAATGAATTCCGTAAGGCCACGCAGAGGCTGGAGGAGAGTCTGGAGTCCGGCGAGCGGGTCAAGAGCGAAGATGACTTAATAGCCCTATGGACCACGCTGAATGTGAGCGCCAAGTGTGCATATGCCTTTAAGCGTGGCAGTAGGATTACCTTAAGAAGGCTATACACAACTATAAATTCTACACTATACGTCAGTGTTTTCCAACCAGTGTGCCTCCAGAAGTTGCAAAGCTACAACTCCCAGCATGCCCAGACAGCCAATGGCTGTCTGGGCATGCTGGGAGTTGTCGTTTTGCAACAGCTGGTGGCATACTGGTTTGGAAACATTGCTGTAAACAATAGAAAAATTGCAGTTCTTCCCTTTTTGACTGAGTTTCATATAATACTAATGCTATTTGTCACTGTTTAGGCCACTAAGTCTGCTCTAGCGGCAGAAGAAGCCAAAGCAGAGCGGGTGAAGGTGCAGCTGAGAGATCTCTTCAAGTTCTCCAAAGATGTCCAGCCGCTGTCTGATGGCGTCATCTCGGCCATGCGAGACTATCAGAGGTATCTACACACATCACCCCATCCCCTACTTAATCCCAAATATCCCCCCCCCCCCTGTGCAATGTGCAGGAATATAACTGCTATATACAAGAATATAACTACTATAATACTGCTCCTATATACAAGAATATAACTACTATAATACTGCTCCTATATACAAGAATATAACTACTATAATACTGCTCCTATATACAAGAATATAACTACTATAATACTGCCTCCTATATACAAGAATATAACTACTATAATACTGCTCCTCTATACAAGAATATAACTACTATAATACTGCCTCCTATATACAAGAATATACCTACTATAATACTGCCCCTATATACAAGAATATACCTACTATAATACTGCTTCTATATACAAGAATATAACTACTATAATACTGCTCCTATATACAAGAATATAACTACTATAATACTGCTCCTATATACAAGAATATAACTACTATAATACTGCTCCTACATACAAGAATATAACTAATATAATACTGCTCCTATATACAAGTATATAACTACTATAATACTGCCTCCTATATATAATAACATAACTACTATAATACTGCTCCTATATACAAGAATATAACTACTATAGTACTGCTCCTATATACAAGAATATAACTACTATAATACTGCTCCTATATACAAGAATATAACTACTATAATACTGCTCCTATGTACAAGAATATAACTACTATGATACTGCTCTCTATGTTCAAGAATATAGCTACTATAATACTTCCTCCTATATACAAGAATATAACTACTATAATACTGCCTCATATACAAGAATATAACTACTATAATACTGCTCCTATATACAAGAATATAACTACTATAATACTGCCCCCTATATACAAGTATATAACTACTATAATACTGCTCCTATATACAAGAATATAACTATTATAATACTGCTCATATATACAAGAATATAACTACTATAATACTTCTCCTATATACAAGAATATAACTACTATAATACTGCCCCTATATACAAGAATATAACTACTATAATACTGCCTCCTATATACAAGAATATAACTACTATAATACTGCCCCTATATACAAGAATATAACTACTATAATACTGCTCCTATGTACAAGAATATAACTACTATAATACTGCTGCTATATACAAGAATATAACTACTATAATACTGCTCCTATATACAAGAATATAACTACTATAATACTGCTCCTATATACAAGAATATAACTACTATAATACTGCTCCTATATACAAGAATATAACTACTATATTACTGCCCCCTATATACAAGAATATAACTACTATAATACTGCCTCCTATATACAAGAATATAACTACTATAATACTGTCTATACAAGAATTATTATTATTTTCTCTTCTTTCAGAGCTAAGAGTAAGGCTTTTAAACTGAGCATTGACACTGAGTCGGAGCTGAAGCAGCTGTTTCAGAACCCTCTACGTGAATTCCTTTACTGGAAACCGATCGCTGAGAGAGTCCTGGATGCCACCGCGCTCCCTGTCAATGATGGCGGCATGAATGATGATGCCCTGGACAATATTGAGGTCAGATTTTAGGGCAGTGTTTCCCAACTAGTGTCCCTCCAGCTGTTGCAAAACTACAACTGTAGTTTTGCAACAGCTGGAGACACACTGGAAACACTGTATTAGGTCCCACTTACTACTGTGAGGAGGGTCGTGACTATCACCCTCTTACGTTCTGTCTTCTCCCATAGACATTACTTGAAAAAAGCTTCGCAATAAAAGACATGCTGGCGGCCCTAGAGAAGAAGAAGGAGCGGATACAACTTGTCCTCGGCGAAGATAAAGCCAGGACTCTCCTGCAAGATATAGTCGCCGCCGAGAAGGAGAGGGAAGAAATCCACCAGGAGCTTCTGCAGAGGAAGAAGGGTATACAGGTAACAAACTAAAATTCAAGACGTCTTCTTGTGTGGCTGTGTAACAGTGACATCTGGTGGCTGTGAGTTGGAATTACCATCACTATTAACATATGATACAGATATTTACATCAGTGTATCTTTGTATTTGTTAGTTGACCATTTATAGTATTATGTTTTTCCTGCATTGAAAATTATTTTATGTGCAATATTTATATATTTATTTATTCACTTAATCTGATTCTTCTTCCTGTTTAGAGTTTGGCCGAGCGGAAAAAAGAGTTTGATTCTATATTCAAGACCTTACACCAGAAGAAAGCGGCCATTCGAGTAAAAAGTATCAAAGAGAACGAGCTTGAGCCGGATATTATCGGGAAGGAGGCGCAAGTTCAGAGACTGCAGGTCAGTTTTGCAGAGGCTATGCTGGATCTTTCCATAGACCCTAATGCAACTGCGCCCCCTGGTGTCAAACCGATATGTTGCGGTGAAATGGGAAATACATTTTATTTTTATTTTTTTAAATGAACGCAAATTGTTGGAAACAATGTAATTCTGTGTTTTGCAGACTCTGCTGGAAGAACTAATGGGCCTCTATTCCCCCATCCAAGATCTGATCTCCATGACCAAATCGCAGTCGACCGACGCACACAGAGCCGAGCAGCTGAACTCCGATTATGTGATGTTACAGAGGTCTCTAGAGGTAATCTCACATTTTCTAACCTGTGTTTCTACAGTAGTGATTCCTAACCAGAGTGCCTCCAGCTGTGGCAAACTACAACTCTCAGCATGCCCGGACAGCCGTTGGCTGTCCGGGCATGCTGGGAGTTGAAGTTTTGCAACAGCTAGAGGCACCCTGGTTAGGAAACATTGGTCTACAGTACTAGTCCTTCAAAAGACGCCCCCTTTTAGACAGAAGGAGGGAGACTTTACTTCTAGAAAAGCCTTCAGTGGACTAGAAATGAGATGTAGAGCCACAGGGAGGATCAGGAATGAGATAAGGGACGATGCTGTGTTCCAGGACAAGGATTGGAACCCATGCTGGGAACCAGGACTGTGATAGGGAGTAATGTCATGGATATGATTTGAGTTGGGAACCATGCTGGACACCAGAATTCAGATAGAGACCCAAGCTGGGGGCAAGGAATAAGATGGGGGAGCCATGCTGGGGACCAATATGAAATGTGGAAGTCATGCTCTGGACCAGGACAGAGGTGGGGAGCCATGCTGGCACTCAGAATTAAATGGAGAGCCATGCTGGGGTCTAGGAATAAGATGACAGCCATTTTGGGGACCAGGATTGAGATTGGAACCATGCATGGGGTCATGAACAAGATGGAGAGCTGTGCTGGGGATTAGAAATGAGATGTTGACCCATGCTGAGGACCAGGAGTGAGAGAAGAACCATGCATAGGACCATGACTAAGATGAGGAGCTATACTGGGGACCAGGAAAGAGACGGGAAGCCATGCTTCTGACTAGGAAAAGGATGGGGAGCCATGGTGAGCACTCGGAATTAAATGGGGAGCCATGCTGGCGTCTAGGAATAAAATGACAGCCATGTTGGGGACCAGGATTGAGATGGGAAGCATGCATGGGGTGAGGAACAAGATAAGAATTCCATACTGCTAACTAAGAATAAGTCAGGGAGTCATGCTGGGTTCATGTTGGAGACTAGAATTGGGATGGGAAGCATGCATGAAGCCAGAAATAAGATGAGGAGCCATGCTGCTTACTCAGAATAATATCAGTAGCCATGCTGGGTACCAGAACTGATATGGGGAGCAATTCTAGGAACCAGGAATAAGATAGGGAGCCATGCAAGGAACCAGGACTAAGATAGGGAGCCATGCACAGAACCAGGACTAAGATAGGGAGCCATGCACGGAGCCAGGACTAAGATAGGGAGCCATGCACAGAACCATGACTAAGATAGGGAGCCATGCACGGAACCAGGTCTAAGATGGGGAGCTATGCAAGGAACAAGGACTATGATAGGGAGCCATGCACAGAACCAGGACTAAGATAGGGAGCCATGCAAGGAACCAGGGCTAAGATAGGGAGCCATGCAAGGAACCAGGACTATGATAGGGAGCCATGCAAGGAACCAGGACTAAGATAGGGAGCCATGCACAGAACCAGGACTAAGATAGGGAGCCATGCACGGAGCCAGGACTAAGATAGGGAGCCATGCACGGAACCAGGTCTAAGATGGGGAGCTATGCAAGGAACAAGGACTATGATAGGGAGCCATGCACAGAACCAGGACTAAGATAGGGAGCCATGCAAGGAACCAGGACTATGATAGGGAGCCATGCAAGGAACCAGGAATAAGATAGGGAGCCCTGCAAGGAACCAGGACTAAGATAGGAAGCCATGCAAGGAGCCAGGACTATGATAGGGAGCCATGCAAGGAACCAGGACTAAGATAGGGAGCCATGCAAGGAGCCAGGACTATGATAGGGAGCCATGCAAGGAACCAGGACTAAGATAGGGAGCCATGCTGGGGACCAGTACAGAAATAGGGATCCATGCTTGGAACCAAGACTGAGATGAGGAGCCATACTGGGGACCCGGACTGAGATAAGAAACAGTATCAGGAGGTAATGGTCAGCACTTCCGTAGTGGTGGTGCACGTGGCAGTATAGTACTAGTAGTAAGGAAGAGGCCCAGCACTCACCAAAATTGCAATGAAGAGTGGATGTTTTATTCACATATCTTGATACCAAAGAAACAGGACGCATTTCGCCATCCCGTCGAAATGCGTCCTGTTTCTTTGGTATCAAGATACGTGAATAAAACATCCAGCTTCATTGCAATTTTGGTGAGTGCTGGGCCTCTTCCTTACTACTAAGATAAGAAACATGCATAAGGCCAGAAATAAGATAGGGAGCCATTGTGGGGACTAGGAATGAGATAAGGAGCCATACTGGAGGGCCGGATTGAGATAGGAACCATGCATGGGGGCAGGAATAAGATGAGGAGCCATTCTGGGAACTAGTAATGAGATAAGGAGCCATGCTGGAGGGCCAGATTGAGATAGGAACCATGCATGGGGGCAGGAATAAGATGAGGAGCCATTGTGGGGACTAGGAATGAGATAAGGAGCCATGCTGGAGGGCCGTATTGAGATAGGAACCATGCATGGGGGCAGGAATAAGATGAGGAGCCATTGTGGGGACTAGGAAAATGATGGGGAGTCATGCTGTGGATTGTGAAATGGGTGGGGGTGATGCTGGGGACAAGAAATGACGGGGTGTACCAGTGAGGGACCAGTTAGTTGACTCATGTTACAGAGGTCTCTAGAGGTAATCTCACATTTTCTAACCTGTGTTTCTACAGTAGTGATTCCTAACCAGAGTGCCTCCAGCTGTGGCAAACTACAACTCTCAGCATGCCCGGACAGCCGTTGGCTGTCCGGGCATGCTGGGAGTTGAAGTTTTGCAACAGCTAGAGGCACCCTGGTTAGGAAACATTGGTCTACAGTACTAGTCCTTCAAAAGACGCCCCCTTTTAGACAGAAGGAGGGAGACTTTACTTCTAGAAAAGCCTTCAGTGGACTAGAAATGAGATGTAGAGCCACAGGGAGGATCAGGAATGAGATAAGGGACGATGCTGTGTTCCAGGACAAGGATTGGAACCCATGCTGGGAACCAGGACTGTGATAGGGAGTAATGTCATGGATATGATTTGAGTTGGGAACCATGCTGGACACCAGAATTCAGATAGAGACCCAAGCTGGGGGCAAGGAATAAGATGGGGGAGCCATGCTGGGGACCAATATGAAATGTGGAAGTCATGCTCTGGACCAGGACAGAGGTGGGGAGCCATGCTGGCACTCAGAATTAAATGGAGAGCCATGCTGGGGTCTAGGAATAAGATGACAGCCATTTTGGGGACCAGGATTGAGATTGGAACCATGCATGGGGTCATGAACAAGATGGAGAGCTGTGCTGGGGATTAGAAATGAGATGTTGACCCATGCTGAGGACCAGGAGTGAGAGAAGAACCATGCATAGGACCATGACTAAGATGAGGAGCTATACTGGGGACCAGGAAAGAGACGGGAAGCCATGCTTCTGACTAGGAAAAGGATGGGGAGCCATGGTGAGCACTCGGAATTAAATGGGGAGCCATGCTGGCGTCTAGGAATAAAATGACAGCCATGTTGGGGACCAGGATTGAGATGGGAAGCATGCATGGGGTGAGGAACAAGATAAGAATTCCATACTGCTAACTAAGAATAAGTCAGGGAGTCATGCTGGGTTCATGTTGGAGACTAGAATTGGGATGGGAAGCATGCATGAAGCCAGAAATAAGATGAGGAGCCATGCTGCTTACTCAGAATAATATCAGTAGCCATGCTGGGTACCAGAACTGATATGGGGAGCAATTCTAGGAACCAGGAATAAGATAGGGAGCCATGCAAGGAACCAGGACTAAGATAGGGAGCCATGCACAGAACCAGGACTAAGATAGGGAGCCATGCACGGAGCCAGGACTAAGATAGGGAGCCATGCACAGAACCATGACTAAGATAGGGAGCCATGCACGGAACCAGGTCTAAGATGGGGAGCTATGCAAGGAACAAGGACTATGATAGGGAGCCATGCACAGAACCAGGACTAAGATAGGGAGCCATGCAAGGAACCAGGGCTAAGATAGGGAGCCATGCAAGGAACCAGGACTATGATAGGGAGCCATGCAAGGAACCAGGACTAAGATAGGGAGCCATGCACAGAACCAGGACTAAGATAGGGAGCCATGCACGGAGCCAGGACTAAGATAGGGAGCCATGCACGGAACCAGGTCTAAGATGGGGAGCTATGCAAGGAACAAGGACTATGATAGGGAGCCATGCACAGAACCAGGACTAAGATAGGGAGCCATGCAAGGAACCAGGACTATGATAGGGAGCCATGCAAGGAACCAGGAATAAGATAGGGAGCCCTGCAAGGAACCAGGACTAAGATAGGAAGCCATGCAAGGAGCCAGGACTATGATAGGGAGCCATGCAAGGAACCAGGACTAAGATAGGGAGCCATGCAAGGAGCCAGGACTATGATAGGGAGCCATGCAAGGAACCAGGACTAAGATAGGGAGCCATGCTGGGGACCAGTACAGAAATAGGGATCCATGCTTGGAACCAAGACTGAGATGAGGAGCCATACTGGGGACCCGGACTGAGATAAGAAACAGTATCAGGAGGTAATGGTCAGCACTTCCGTAGTGGTGGTGCACGTGGCAGTATAGTACTAGTAGTAAGGAAGAGGCCCAGCACTCACCAAAATTGCAATGAAGAGTGGATGTTTTATTCACATATCTTGATACCAAAGAAACAGGACGCATTTCGCCATCCCGTCGAAATGCGTCCTGTTTCTTTGGTATCAAGATACGTGAATAAAACATCCAGCTTCATTGCAATTTTGGTGAGTGCTGGGCCTCTTCCTTACTACTAAGATAAGAAACATGCATAAGGCCAGAAATAAGATAGGGAGCCATTGTGGGGACTAGGAATGAGATAAGGAGCCATACTGGAGGGCCGGATTGAGATAGGAACCATGCATGGGGGCAGGAATAAGATGAGGAGCCATTCTGGGAACTAGTAATGAGATAAGGAGCCATGCTGGAGGGCCAGATTGAGATAGGAACCATGCATGGGGGCAGGAATAAGATGAGGAGCCATTGTGGGGACTAGGAATGAGATAAGGAGCCATGCTGGAGGGCCGTATTGAGATAGGAACCATGCATGGGGGCAGGAATAAGATGAGGAGCCATTGTGGGGACTAGGAAAATGATGGGGAGTCATGCTGTGGATTGTGAAATGGGTGGGGGTGATGCTGGGGACAAGAAATGACGGGGTGTACCAGTGAGGGACCAGTTAGTTGACTCAATATGATTTTTAGCTTGTGTCTCATAATTTGTGCCCTGTACTTGTTTGCTGATCCCATTAGACATTACCCAGGATTCCTATATAAAAGACACATTTATCTTCACATTCAGGTGTCGGCTCACAGAGGTTTCACTATACAAGGAATCTGCTGCCATCATATGTTTCTATAAATACATTTATTTTGTTATTAATGTAACTCTCCCTTTTAGAACAAGGTACGGAAAAGCAAAGAGAATATAAATACCCACCTAATGTTCAATCATCATCTCCGAGATCTGCAGAACTGGATCCTGGTCACCACCCAGAAACTGGAATCCTGCCAAAATGGCGGCAAGAACTGGGATGAAAAGGATATAGAGGTACAGGAGATGTCTGCATTATATCACATTATATATATATATAATCAACTGGCTACAGAAAGTTAAACAGATTTGTAAATTACTTCTATTTAAAAATCTCCATCCTTCCAATAATTATCAGCTGCTGAAGTGGAGTTGTTCTTTTCTATCTGGCAACAGTGCTCTCTGTTGACATCTCTGCTTGTCTCTGGGACTGCACAGAGTAGAAGAGGTTTTCTATGGGGATTTGCTTCTACTCTGGACAGTTTCCGAGACACGTGTCATCAGAGAGCACTTAGACAGAAAAGAACAACTCAACTTCAGCAGCTCATAAGTACTGAAAGGATTAAGAATTTTTAGTAGAAGTAATTTACAAATCTGTTTAACTTTCTGGAGCCAGTTGAGATATATATATATATATATATATATATATATATATATATATATATGGATAACCCCTTTAATTGTCCCTGCTGTACACAGGCGCTGGAAGCTGAATTGACAGAAAAGGACATGCAGCGCCATCTGGTGGAGGTGCAGGGAAAGAAGGTGATTGACACTTCTTCACCAGAGGGGGGCGCTCTCATCCAGTCAGAACTCAATCAAGTGGCTGAATCCTGGAATTCTTTACTGCAGCTATATGAGCAGATGGCCAGGTGAGGATACCCCGTGTGTGACTAATGATGGATTACAGAAGGGACCTAGGGGGCGCTGTATTAGGTGACCACATATTATCTTATATGTAACTATCTCAGTGAACAGAAGGGACCTAGGGGGCGCTGTATTGGGTGACCACAAACTATCTCATATGTAACTCTCTTATTAAACAGAAGGGACCTAGGGGGCACTATCTTATATGTAACCAACCTGTGACTGTTAAAGGGGTATTCCAGGAAAAAAAACTTTTTTTTAATATATCAACTGGCTCCAGAAATGTAAACAGATTTGTAAATTACTTCTATGAAAAAATCTTAATCCTTCCAATAATTATCAGCTGCTGAAGTTGAGTTGTTCTTTTCTGTCTGGCAACAGTGCTCTCTGCTGACATCTCTGCTTGTCTCGGGAACTGCACAGAGTGGAAGAGGTTTGCTATGGGGATTTGCTTCTACTCTGGACAGTTCCCGAGACAGGTGTCATCAGAGAGCACTTAGACAGAAAAGAACAACTCAACTTCAGCAGCTCATAAGTACTGAAAGGATTAAGATTTTTGAATAGAAGTAATTTACAAATCTGTTTAACTTTCTGGCGCCAGTTGATTGATATATATATATATATATATATATATATGTATAAACAGTTTTTACCTGGATAACCCCTTTAAGCTATCTTGCAACTACAACTCCCATTATCCTCCGACTGCTGCCCGGTGGGGGATGTAGTTTCACCACAGGTTATACACTACTATTAGACCATGCCCTTTTTTGTAACTAAAATTTATTTATGTCACATTTTACAGGCTCGGGAAGGGGAGAGAACAACACGGATCAAGTCCTAAATCTCTCCAGAAACCTACGGACACCTCAAGAGATCAGACATACAGGTAGATGCTGTTCATGGCGCCTCCACGTGTGCGAAAACTAGTGTACATATCCCTATAGCTCAATGTTTCCCAACCAGTGGGCCTCCAGCTGTTGCAAAATGTCCGGGAATGCTGGGAGTTGTAGTTTTGCAACAGCTGGAGGCACACTGGTTGGGAAACACTGCTATAGACATCTTTGTTAATTGCATTGAGATTTGTTAAAGGGGTTATCCAGGAAAAAACTTTTTTTTATATATATATATATATATATATATATCAACTGGCTCCAAAAAGTTAAACAGATTTGTAAATTACTTCTATTAAAAAATCTTAATCCTTTCAGTACTTATGAGCTTCTGAAGTTGAGTTGCTGTTTTCTGTCTAACTGTCCAGAGTAGAAGCAAATCCCCATAGCAAACCTCTTCTACTCTGTGCAGTTCCCGAGACAAGCAGAGATGTCAGCAGAGAGCACTGTTGCCAGACAGAAAAGAACAACTCAACTTCAGCAGCTGATAATTATTGGAAGGATTAAGATTTTTTAATAGAAGTAATTTACAAATCTGTTTAACTTTCTGGAGCCAGTTGATATATATATATATATATATATATATATGTTTTTTCCTGGAATACCCCTTTAACCCCCTCATTAATGGAGGATATTGGGGGTGATGCATGAGATGATGGTGGTAGTGCCATTGGTGGGCCATCTAAATTATAATTATATGTAAATTAAGATAGTTAACCCCGTGTGAGCGCTGACGGTCTTTGTGCCCCTGACAGTGTGGTTGCTAGGGGACCTGCTGCATGGCAACACCCTATAAGTACTATACATTGGTTGTCGGGCAGTGTTTTCATAGCAAACCTGACAAAAGCCGGATCGGTTCTGGGCTGACAACAGAGAACAATAGACGCAGCCTGGCAGCGGTTTCGCCATTTGCTGTCCCTGTAATATAGTTGTAGTAATAAGCTTTGTCGTCTTCCAGCCTGGTCTCAGATATGGACACCGATGACTTCCCGCAGAGCAACAAGACCCCGACCCCCAACAAGACCAGTATAAGGTCGGTGTTCCTCACTGTTCTCCTGCAGGTTTTGCCGAATGTGCGCCAGCGCCATGACCTGCATGTTATTTAAAAGACGTTCCTTAATGTTTAATATTCGATTTCTTCTTGTTTACAGTATCACCCAAGACGACCAAGGCATCCACAACAACCTCCTAGATGACATTAGCACCGACGACTCACAGAGAAACAGAGGATTTCGACAAATTGGGGGCTCGTCCGGGTAAAAATAGTTTGATATTTTTCATGATTAACATGAGATCGAGAGAACCCTGGTGTGAGCGCTGCAGAGACCTGTTTGCAAATTGTCAGACAGTCTGGATGCTAAGGACCTGGTGTCCTGCCAACACCATATACACAAACTGGCCACTTTATTAGGTACACCTTGTTAGGCCCCGTTGGATCCCTTTTATACTTTCTACAAGGTGCTGGAAACATTCTTATGAGATTTTGCTACATATAGACATGATGACATCACACAGTTCCTCCATATGGACATGATGACATGACACAGTTCCCCTATATGGACATGATGACATCACACAGTTCCTCCATATGGACATGATGACATCACACAGTTCCTCCATATGGACATGATGACATCACACAGTTCCTCTATATGGACATGACGACATCACACAGTTCCTCCATATGGACATGAAGACCTCACACAGTTCCTCCATATGGACATGATGACATCACACAGTTCCTCCATATGGACATGATGACATCACACAGTTCCTCTATATGGACATGATGACATCACACAGTTCTCCAGTTCCACCACATCCCAGCGGTGATCTATACGATAAGATCTGGTGACTGTGGAGGCCATTGGAGTCCAGTGACCTCATTGTCCTGTATGAGATGGTCATGTGACCTCATTGTCCTGTATGAGATGATGTCATGTGACCTCATTGTCCTGTATGAGATGTTGTCATGTGACCTCATTGTCCTGTATGAGATGTTGTCATGTGACCTCATTGTCCTGTATGAGATGTTGTCATGTGACCTCATTGTCCTGTATGAGTTGATGTCATGTGACATGGGGCATTATCCTGCTGGAAGTATACTCAGAAGATGGATCCACTGTGGTCATAAAGGGATGGACATGGCCTGTAACAATACTCAGGTCGACTGTGGTGTTTATACCAGGATCAGTTGTTACTAAGGGGCCCAAAGTGCCCAGAAAATGTCCCCCCACCATTACACCCCCACCAGCCTGACCCACTGATACAAGGCAGGATGGATCCAGGCTTTATGTTTACACCAAATTCTGACCTTGTCATCTGAATGTCACAGCTGGAATGAAGACTCCTCAGACCAGACAATGTTCTTCCATCTTCCATTCTCCAGTTTTGGTTCCTGTGTGAATTGTAGCCTCAGTTTCATGTTCTTAGCTGACAGTAGTGGCTCCCGATGTGGTCTTCGGCTGCTGTAGCCCATCTGCTTCAAGGTTGGACGTGTTGTGCGGTCAGTGATGGTATTCTGCAGACCTTGGTTGTAACCAGTGGTAATTTGAATTACTGTTGCCTTTCTATCATCGCGAACCAGTCTGCCCATTCTCCTCTGACATCAACAAGGCATTTTTCTCCACATAACTGCTGCTCACTGGATATTTCACCTTTTTCTTACTGTTCTCTGTAAACCCTAGAGATGGTTGGGGGTGGAAATTCCAGTAGATCCGCAGTTTTTGAAATACTCCGACCAACCCGTCTGGCACCAACAACCATGCTACATTCAACGTCACTTAAATCCCCTTACTTTCCCCGTTCTAAAGCTTTGTTTGAACTTCAGCAAGTTGTCCTGACCACGTCTACATGCCTAACTACATTGTGTTGCTTCCATGTGATTGGCTGATCAGCTATATGTGTTAACAATTGATTGAACAGGTGTACCTAATAAAGTGGCCGGTAGGTGTAAGGACATTGGTTGTCGGGCAGTGTATTCATAGCAAACCTGATAAAAGCCGGATCGGTTCTGGGCTGACAACAGAGAACAATAGACGCAGCCTGGCAGCGGTTGCGCCATTTGCTGTCCCTGTAATATAGTTGTAGTAATAAGCTTTGTCGTCTTCCAGCCTGATCTCAGATATGGACACCGATGACTTCCCGCAGAGCAACAAGACCCCGACCCCCAACAAGACCAGTATAAGGTCGGTGTTCCTCACTGTTCTCCTGCAGGTTTTGCCGAATGTGCGCCAGCGCCATGACCTGCATGTTATTTAAAAGACGTTCCTTAATGTTTAATATTCAATTTCTTCTTGTTTACAGTATCACCCAAGACGACCAAGGCATCCACAACAACCTCCTAGATGACATTAGCACCGACGACTCACAGAGAAACAGAGGATTTCGACAAATTGGGGGCTCGTCCGGGTAAAAATAGTTTGATATTTTTCATGATTAACATGAGATCGAGAGAACCCTGGTGTGAGCGCTGCAGAGACCTGTTCACAAATTGTCAGACAGTCTGGATGCTAAGGACCTGGTGTCCTGGCAACACCATATACACAAACTGGCCACTTTATTAGGTACACCTTGTTAGACCCCCGTTGGATCCCTTTTATACTTTCTACAAGGTGCTGGAAACATTCTTATGAGATTTTGCTACATATGGACATGATGACATCACACAGTTCCTCCATATGGACATGATGACATCACACAGTTCCTCCATATGGACATAATGACATCACACAGTTCCTCCATATGGACATGATGACATCACACAGTTCCTCCATATGGACATGATGACATCACACAGTTCCTCCATATGGACATGATGACATCACACAGTTCCTCCACATGGACATGATGACATCACACAGTTCCTCTATATGGACATGATGACATCACACAGTTCCCCCATATGGACATGATGACATCACACAGTTCCTCCATATGAACATGATGACATCACACAGTTCCTCCATATGGACATGATGACATCATACAGTTCTCCGCTTCCACCACATCCCAGCGGATGGGATCTGGTGACTGGAGGCCATTGGAGTCATGTGACCTCATTGTCCTGTATGAGATGATGTCATGTGACCTCATTGTCCTGTATGAGATGATGTCATGTGACCTCATTGTCCTGTATGAGATGATGTCATGTGACATGGGGCATTATCCTGCTTGAAGTATAATCAGAAGATGGATCCACTGTGGTCATAAAGGGATGGACATGGCCGGTAACAATACTCAGGTCGACTGTGGTGTTTATACCAGGATCAGTTGTTACTAAGGGGCCCAAAGTGCCCAGAAAATGTCGTTCCCCCCCCCCCCCCCCGCACCATTACACCACCAACCTGACCCACTGATACAAGGCAGGATGGATCCAGGCTTTATGTTGTTTACACCAAATTCTGACCTTGTCATCTGAATGTCACAGCTGGAATGAAGACTCCTCAGACCAGACAATGTTCTTCCATCTTCCATTCTCCAGTTTTGGTTCCTGTGTGAATTGTAGCCTCAGTTTCCTGTTCTTAGCTGACAGCAGTGGCTACTGGTGTGGCCTTCGGCTACTGTAGCCCATCTGCTTCGAGGTTGGACATTTTGTGCGATCAAAGATGGTATTCTGCAGACCTTGGTTGTAACCAGTGGTAATTTGAATTATTACTGTTGCCTTTCTGTCATTGTGAACCAGTCTGCCCAGTCTCCTCTGACATCAACAAGGCCTTTTCCTCCACATAACTGCTGCTCACTGGATATGTCACCTTTTTCTTACTGTTCTCTGTACAGTCTTACGGTTGTGGGTGGAAATTCCAGTAGATCCGCAGTTTTTGAAATACTCCGACCAGCCCGTCTGGCACCAACAACGATTCTACATTCAAAGTCACTTAAATCCCCTTACTTTCCCCGTTCTACAGCTTTGTTTGAACTTCAGCAAGTTGTCCTGACCACGTCTACATGCCTAACTACATTGTGTTGCTTCCATGTGATTGGCTGATCAGCTATTTGTGTTAACAATTGATTGAACAGGCGTACCTAATAAAGTGGCCAGTAGGTGTAAGGACATTGGTTGTCGGGCAGTGTATTCATAGCAAACCTGACAAAAGCCGAATCGGTTCTGGGCTGACAACAGAGAACAATAGACGCAGCCTGGCAGCGGTCGAGCCATTTGTCTTCCCTGTAATATAGTTGTAGTAATAAGCTTTGTTTTCTTCCAGCCTGGTCTCAGATATGGACACCGATGACTTCCCGCAGATCAACAAGACCCCGACCCCCAACAAGACAAGTATAAGGTCGGTGTTCCTCATGGTTTTGCTATGAGAATCTGCTCCGGCAATTTGGTGGCCACTTACTTTCCCATATGGAAACACTGAAGATGTGGTAGTTTCATTATAAAAGAACAACTTTACATCATAGTTCTTATTCGGTAAAAATCTTAAAGGGGATGTGTCACTATTTTATTTATTTTGTTCTATCAAGATAAAGCATTTCATTTATGTATTTAGTTTTAGGACAATGTCGTTTTAATGTCATTTATTAATGAAGTGTGTACTGGGGGCTGCCATTACTGTAGCCTCTTTGTGGTGTGTCACTTCACAACACCTACACAGTTGCTTTATGGCAGGCACAGGGCATAAGAAAGTTAAAGGGGTATTCCAGGAAAAATACTTTTTTTTTTATATCAACAGATTTGTAAATTACTTCTATTAAAAAATCTTAATCCTTCCAATAATTATCAACTGCTGAAGTTGAGTTGTTGATTTCTGTCTGGCAACAGTGCTCTCTGCTGACATCTCTGCTTTCCTCAGGAACTGCACAGAGTAGAAGAGGTTTGCTATGGGAATTTGCTTCTACTCTGGACAGTCCCCGAGACACGTGTCATCAGAGAGCACTTAGACAGAAAAGAACAACTCAACTTTAGCAGCTCATAAGTACTGAAAGGATTAAGATTTTTTAAAGAGAAGTAATTTACAAATCTGTTTAACTTTCTGGAGCCAGTTGATATATAAAAAATAGTTTTTTCCTGGATAACCCCTTTAAGACTGAGAGTGTCTCATAGAAAAGCATGGGCTGCTTACTGCACACGCTAGGTGAAATGAAAGGGGGAGCCAGCACCATTTTCTTGAATTTCCTGAGGAGCAGTGACCTTATGAAGAGACATCTAGTCTGTTCTTTAGACACCAACAAAATTGTGACAGGGGAATTGAAAAAACTACAAAACTCCCTCTCCTTTTGCACATAGACAGAGGAGGAAGGTAGATGGGCGAGGTCTAATTTGCAGCAGCCAAAGTTGCTTGCTTTCACCAGATTCCCCATGTTAGCTCCCTCTGCTTGTCAACAGTGGGAGATATGACAAGTTATTATTTAATTTTTCATATTTTGTGACAAATAATTTGTTTTTATATATTTCCTAAAATCTTTAAAAAAGTGAAAAAATTACTTAAAGGGGTACTCCGCCCCTGGCATGTTATCCCCTATCCAAAGGATAGGGGATAAGATGTTAGATCGCCGCGTTCCCACTGCTGGGGACCTCGAGAATCGCCGCTGCGGCACCCCGCCATCATTACTGCACAGAGCGAGTTCGCTCTGTGCGTAATGACGGGCGATACAGGGGCCGGAGCAGTGTAACGTCATGGCTCCGCCCCTCATGACATCACGGCACGTCCCCTTAATGCAAGTCTATGGCAGGGGGCGTGACGACCGCCACGTCCCCTCCCATAGACTTGTATTGACGGGGGCGGTCCGTGACGTCACGAGGGGCGGAGCCGTGACGTAACGATGCTCCGGCCGCTGTATTGCCCGTCATTACATGCAGAGCGATCTCGCTCTGTGCAGTAATGATAGCGGGGTGCTGCAGCAGCGATCCCCGGGGTCCCCAGCAGCGGGACCCCGGCGATCTAACATCTTATCCCCTATCCTTTGGATAGGGGATAAGATGTCTAGGGGCGGGGGGGTACTACCCCTTTAACCTCTAAAAAAAAAAAGTAACATTTGGTCACATTCCCTTTAAAGGGGCATTCCAACTGCCTGCTATCCTGCCCACCGTATAGATGATTCACAGCAATAAGGCTTTAGAATGAAGTGATGGTCACCCCTTTACGTCCCACCCCCACCATTATTAGCTATATACAGTGTGTATATGTGTATATATATATATATATATATATATATATATTCACAGACGTTTCTTAATATTTAATAATTGTTTTAATCTTGTTGAACAGAATCAGCCAAGACGGCCAAGTCATTAATAACAATTCACCATATGACACCGGCACTGATGATTCTCCAAGAAACAGAGGATTTCGACAATTTGGGGGCTCGTCCGGGTAAAATGATCAGAATCTTTTCCTCTTAGACAGTGTTCACCAAGTTGTGGTTTATCAGGTCCTCTAAAACTACAACTCCTATCATACGCTGAGCCAGTGTTTCCCAAACAGGGTGCCTCCAGGTGTTGCAAAACTACAACTCCCAGCATGCCCGGACAGCCTTCGGCTGTCCGGGCATGCTGGGAGTTGTAGTTTTGCAACACCTGGAGGCACCCTGGTGTGGAAACACTGCCCTGAGCATACAGGAGTTGTAATTTAGCAAAAATCTCCAGAGCCACAGGTTGGTGATTGCTGCTTTAAAGGGGTACTCCGGTGGAAAACTTTTTTTTTTTTTTTTTTTTTAAATCAACTGGTGCCAGAAATTTAAGCAGATTTGTAAATTACTTCTATTAAAAAAATCTTAATCCTTCCAGTACTTATTAGTGGCTGTATACTACAGAGGAAGTTCTTTTCTTTTTTGGATTTCCTTTCTGTCATGACCACAGTGCTCTCTGCTGACACCTGTGTCCGTGCCAGGAACTGTCCAGAGCAGGAGAGGTTTGCTATGGGGATTTTCTCCTGCTCTGGACTGTTCCTGGCATGGACAGAGGTGTCAGCAGAGATCACTGTGGTCGTGACAGCAAAGAAATCCAAAAAGAAAAGAATTTCCTCTGTAGTATACAGCAGCTGATAAGTGCTGGAAGGATTAAGATTTTTTAATAGAAGTAATTTACAAATCTGTTTAACTTTATGGCATCAGCTGATAAAAAAAAAAAAAAAAAGTTTTCCGCCGGAGTACCCCTTTAAGCAAATGGTTTAACAACAGAAGAGTAAGAAGAGGGGTGCAGGGGGCACTTTTTACCTAGGAAAGGAGGGGAAATATTAGGAGGGGAATTAAAGGAGACTTACAAAAGATTATATATTTTTCCTTTGCAGAACTGGCTATAATGTTGTGACTAACAGTATTACAGACCTGCCGGATGGTCTCCCCGGTCACAATAAATCCTCTCTAGTATTGGGACATAAAGGAGACTCCCGCAGGTAGATCATTTTTGTTGTTTGTCTAGATGCGTTTTATTTTTTTTGTTTTTTTTTGGCTGTGCTGCTCCAAATTTATCATATTGTCGCAGTGACCATGATAAATTTTGCGCAGATCTGCACCAGATCATTTTCTACCGCCGCTTTCAGATCATGTCTACCTGCTTCTGAGGAGCTTGTTTGTCTGTGTGTTTGGCTTTATTTGTTTTAGTTTTAATTTTAAGGCAAATTAAAGGGGTAGTCCCGTGGAAAACTTTTTTTTTTTTTTTTTTTTTTTAAATCAACTGGTGCCAGAAAGTCAAACAGATTTGTAAATGACTTCTATTAAAAAAATGTTTACCCTTCCAGTACTTATTAGTTGCTGAATATTACAGAGGAAATGGTTTTCTTTTTGGAACACAGAGCTCTCTGCTGAATCACGAGCACAGTGCTCTCTGTTGACATCTCTGTCCGTTTTAAGAATTGTCCAGAGTAGGAGAAAATCTCCATAGCAAACCTATCCTGCTCCGGACAGTTCCTAAAATGGACAGAGATGTCAGCAGAGAGCACTGTGGTCATGATGTCAGCAGAGAGCTCTGTGTTCCATAAAGAAAACCGTTTCCTCTGTAGTATACAGACCCTAAAAAGTACTGGAAAGATTAAGATTTTTTAATAGAAGTAATTCACAAATCTGTTAAACTTTCTGGCACCAGTTGATTTAAAAAAAAAAGTTTTCACTTTCTACCTAAAAAAGGGTCAATGGGGGTAAATTTATAAATATTAGGAGGGGGAATTAAATAGACCTGAAACAATATTTTTCCTTTTCAGAACTGGCTATAATGTTGTGACTAACAGTGTTACAGACCTGCCGGATGGTCTCCCCGGTCACAATAAATCCTCTCTAGTATTGGGACATAAAGGAGACTCCCGCAGGTAAGGACATAGGGGGGAGATTTATCAAAACCCGTCCAGAGGAAAAGTTGCTTAGTTGCCCATAGCAACCAATCAGATCGCTTCTTTCATTTTTGTAATGAGGCCTGGGAAAGTGAAAGCAGCGATCTGATTGGTTGCTATGGGCAACTCAGCAACTTTTCCTCTGGACAGGTTTTGATAAATCTTCCCCACAGTCTGCTGCTTCTCTTAAAATTGTTAAAAAAAAAAAAAAAAAAAAAAAAAAAAGCTCCTTAAGTTTTTAGTTTTTTTCGTCTCTTTTCCTTCTTTGCCTCGTACCATTGTTTACGATTTTTTGTGGTATTTGCCCACGCCCCAAGTATGTTTTTTTTTTTCTTTACGCCTGAAAGTGTATGAATGACCTTTGCTGTTGTATAGGTCTACTCATGTATATGTTTAAAGCTTGTATGTCTGTTTTTTGTCTTCTGGTTTTACAGTCTTAAAAAAGGGTCTATTCACTTGGCAAATTTTCTGCAATCGGAATTACGCCTCAAACGAAAGCCCAATATACTTCTATGGGATTCCGATCTCCCATTCACACTTCTGAATAGTTGCCGGCTGAAAATTCTGCCGTGTGAATAGACCCTTAGGGTAAGGTCACGTGTAGAGCATCAGCTGTGTATTTGACGCTGTGGATTTGGTGCTGCCCGTCCCTATAGTGTGCCCCCAGCTGTGCCCGGGTATCCTGATTGCAGCAGCAATCCGCCACTACAAGCAGACACTGGCGGAGCTGCGAGATGCACGTGGATGCGCAGCTCTCTAGACATGGCGGCCTCTCCTGCTCCCTGAGCTAGGCCGAGAGCGGTTGCAATGTCTGGAATACACTGCGCATGCGCGACTCGCAGATCCCCCTGTGTAGAAGCAGACTGTTGTTGTGAGCAAGACACCCGGGCACAGCTGGAGGCACACTCTAGGGACAAACAATAATGCATCCACAGCGTCAAATACGCAGCGGATGCACTATATGTGACCCTACACTTACATAGTTTATTCTAGAGGTTGGTGGGGGTCTCAGCACTAAGACCACCTCTAATCTTTTGACATGTTTGCATGAACAGGGATGGTTTAATTCATCCTATATTATATTGTTTACAGCAATACCCATGATATTCATAGCATCAGTGGTAATGACAAGACGGGCAGAGACCCAGCAGGAAGAAAGCAGGATAAAAGTAGCTCAGTCAGGTATAATGTGTAATATAATATATGATATAATGTAATATAATGACTTAACCCCTTCAGGACACAGCCAGCTAAAAATGTTAGCATTTTAATTTTTTCCACCTTGGCTTTTACTGGCCATAACTCTTATTTTTCTATCTTTAGTGCCATATGAGATCTTGTTTTTTGCACAATCAATTGTATTTTGTAATTACCCCTTTCATTTTACCACTAAATATACGGCGCACCAATAAAAAACTATTATTTGTGGTGGGAAATTGAAAAGAAAAACAAAATTTTGCTGATGTCCGCCATTATCGATGAGGTCCTGCTGTTTATGAAGCGGGCACAGCTTGTTTCATGTGCATGACGAAGATGGACGTACGTCACGGTGCGCCAAGTACCATGGCACCATGATGTACATTTATGTCCTGTGTCCTCATATAAAGTGATATTATTTGGTGAAGTGTAATACGTGCTGTATCGATAGTGGACATCATGTGGCCTAATGATAAAGTAAAGTAAAATAAAGTAATATAATATCATATCCTTTTTGTTTAACAGGATCTCTGGTTCTGGTAATGGAAATAATTCCCCGGGGACCTCCAAGAAATCAACACACAAGAGTCTAGCGGTGAAGAGGATAGACGCAGCATCCAGGTCGGTAATGGGGTGTAAGGTCAAAGGGCATTGATGGGTATAATAACCCCATAGAATCCATATAAACACCAATTGTCGCCGATCATTGATGGTTATAATAACCACATGGAATCCTATAAACACCAATGGTCACCGATCATTGATGGGTATAATAACCCAATAGAATCCTATAGATGCCATTGGTACTAAGCCAATGAACTTCTTCTCGTCCTTCAGCATTGACCTCAGCGGCTATGAATTCCGAGTCATAGACCAAGAAGTCGGAAGCCAAGAAGATGAAACATCTGAAAGAGCGGGCAGGTAATAAATAGTGATGAGCGGCAGGGGCCATATTCAAATTTGCTATATTTTGTGAATATATTGACGAATATTCATCCTATGTTCATGAAATTAGCGTATTCGGTATGTTCGTTCACTTTTTTTCCCCATGCAATTCGCATAAAATTTGCATGTGAAAAAAAAACTCAAAAAAACTAATATTCGTCATTACGAATATATAGCACTATATTATAAATATTCACAAAATTGCGAAGTGCCAATATTCGCGATAAAAATTCGCATTACGAATATTCGTGCTCAACACTAGTAATAAACTAGAAATGTGATGATATGGCCTCGATGTGTTCAGGGAACCTCAGTATTCTTATAGCAGTATTGCAAAACTACAACTCCCAGCATGAACTCCCACAATGAGCCGGTCATTGATGGTTATAATAAACCCATAGAATCCTATAAACACCAATGGTCACCGGTCATTGATGGGTATAATAACCCCATAGAATCCTATAGACCTCAGTGGTCACTGGTCATTGACTGGTATAATAACCCCATAGAATCCTATAGACACCAATGGTCACCGGTCATTGATGGATATAATAACCCAATCAAATCCTATAGACACCAATGGTCACTGGTCATTGATGGGTATAATAACCCCATAGAATCCTATAGACCTCAAGGGTCACCGGTCATTGATGGGTATAATAACCCCATAGAATCCTATAAACACCAATGGTCACCGGTCATTGATGGGTATAATAACCCCATAGAATCCTATAAACACCAATGGTCACCAGTCATTGATGGGTATAATAACCCCATAGAATCCTATAAACACCAATGGTCATCGGTCATTGATGGGTATAATAACCCAATAGAATCCTATAGACGCCATTGGTACTAAGCCAATTAACTTCTTCTCGTCCTTCAGCATTGACCTCAGCGGCTACGAATTCCGAGTCATAGACCAAGAAGTCGGAAGCCAAGAAGATGAAACATCTGAAAGACCGGGCAGGTAATAAACAAGAAATGTGATGCTATGGCCTCCGCGTGATCAGGGAACCTCAGTATTCTTATAGCAGTATTGCAAAACTACAACTCCCAGCATGAACTCCCACAATGAGCTGTCTTCCTATAAACACCAATGGTCACCGGTCATTGATGGTTATAATAACCCCATAGATTCCTATAAATACCATTGGTCACTGGTCATTGATGGGTATAATAACCCCATAGATTCCTATACATACCATTGGTCACTGGTCATTGATGGGTATAATAAACACCAATGGTCACTGGTCATTGATGGTTATAATAGCCCCATAGATTCCTATAAATACCATTGGTCACTGGTCATTGATGGGTATAATAAACACCAATGGTCACTGGTCATTGATGGTTATAATAACCCCATAGATTCCTATAAATACCATTGGTCACTGGTCATTGATGGGTATAATAAACATCAATGGTCACTGGTCATTGATGGGTATAATAACCCCATAGAATCCTATAAGCACCAATGGTCACCGGTCATTGATGGGTATAATAACCCCATAGAATCCTATAGACGCCATTGGTACTAAGCCAATTAACTTCTTCTCATCCTTCAGCATTGACCTCAGCGGCTACAAATTCCGAGTCATAGACCAAGAAGTCGGAAGCCAAGAAGATGAAACATCTGAAAGACCGGGCAGGTAATAAACTAGAAATGTGATGATATGGCCTCCATGTGATCAGGAAACCTCAGTATTCTTATAGCAGTATTGCAAAACTACAACTCCCAGCATGAACTCCCACAATGAGCTGTCTTTCTATGGCAGTGTTTCCCAAACAGTGCGCCTTCAGCTGTTGCAACAGCTGGAGGCACACTGGTTGGGATAAACTTTTATACCAAAGCAAAGAAGCCTAGTGCCTTGTGTCAGGCAGCTGCTGGTAAAGCCATTGATTCTGATATTTCAATAGACACATTGTTACCTATGTTTCCCAGTGCTGATGCTGATGGACACTCATTCAGAAGTATAGGAAGCCCTGGCAGCAGTAAAAAGAACATTTCCAGTGGTCGAGGCTTTGGACAGATTGAAAAAAGAAGGTTTTTACTATTTATTATAATTCTTTTTTTTTTTTTTTTTTTTTTAATATCAACTGGTGCCAGAAAGTTAAACAGATTAGTAAATTATATAGGTGATGAAAGGTGGAGCCAGCACCGTATAAAATGTTCTTTATTGATTCCAAGTTAAAATTACATGGCAGGCAAAAAGTGCAATACAAGGACAAAATTACAAGGAGGCATAGTTTGTATTCCTCAAACGCCGACGCGTTTCAGGCCATAAGGCCTTTAGTCATGGCATACATGTGTATACTTCAGCACAATCTTTTATACTGACATAGTCCAGGTGTACACCGCCCACATAGGGGGAGGGTACACCGGAACTAATCACCTAGGACAAACAACTTTATTGTCCAATGTGCATAAAAACATATATAGAAAATATAGAGGAACAATGCAAACACAAACAAGAAACTTAATACTGAATATCTGTACCAAGAGATTGACTGAATTTATACAGCAAAACTGGAATTCAATATATCCAGTTAGAAGAATATTATCTAGAATATTTTGCATTGTTATTTTTCCATATATTACATTGATTTTATTTTTGTTTTATTAGATTTAAATGATTTATTAGAGATAACATGTATATTATGTGATTTTTTAAATTCTTTTTTTGATATTTATAAATACAAAAAAATTTGCAAAAAGAACCAACTTTCCACATGAATCTAAATGGTCAATAATGGAGGATCAAATCATTTCTATTGTTTAGACCATGGGGATAAATGCTGTTAAACAAATAAATCCACATGGCTTCTCTATTGTGTAATAGTCGAATGTTGTCACCTCCTTTCTTATTGGGTATCATTTTGTCAAGAGCACAAAAAGTAAAACTAGAAACATCACCATTATGAACCGAAAAAAAGTGTTTGGATACATTAGACATACCACCACTGAGGGGACCACCAGAATGCCGAATATGCTCCTGAATACGTTTTTTAAGTGGACTTTGGTACTACCAATTTAAATCAAGGCACATGCTTCACATGTAATTTTATATATGACTAATTTCGAATTACAGTTAAAGGGTACCTCTCATCAAAAAAACTTTTGATATATTATAGATTAATGTATGCAGAATAACTTCACAATTGCATGTTATTAAAAAATATGCTTCTTTCTATTTAATTTTCCACTTTGAAGAAATGACCACTAGGGGTCTCCCTATCAGTCCTGGCAGCAAGCATTTCAGACTCATGCTGGAGTCCTAAACACTACGAGCTGCCAGTCTGCTTTGTTCACAAAGGAGAACACTCAGAGCTGCCAGCCTGCTTTGTTCACAGCCTGTTTGGCTGTGAACAAAGCAGGCTGGCAGCTCTGAGTGTTTAGGACTCCAGCATGAGTCAGAATGCTTGCTGACAGGACTGATCGGGAAAAATACAATAGAAAGAAGCATATTTTTCATTAACATGCTATTGGAAAGTTATTCAACATTCATTAATCTAAAATATATCAAAAGTTTATTTGATGAGAGGTACCCTTTAATAAAACTATTTATTCTATGTATTTTATTATCAACTGTGCCCTCAATGGTGGTACATCTAACTGCATACTTGCAAATAACACATCTGGTTTCTGAGCATTTAAAGAAGCCCTTTGTCTTGAGCCATGTATTATGTGTATGGCGATCCGCGATGGTACTGGGAGCTAATGAGTTACCTAACGTAGGTGCTTTACGGGTGGAAAACCTGATACCTTTTTTAATGATTTCACTCAAACCTGCATCCATATGTAAAATAGAAAGGTGTTTAGAAATAATATTTTTGATGTTGTTAAACTGGGGACTATACGTAGTGACAAAGGTAATGGGATCACCAACCTGTTTGAAATCTTTGACTTTAAGGAGTTCCGTTCTGGGTAAATAATCAACCTGTTTGCAGGCTTTAATAGATTCAGCTTCCTCTTGGTACACAGACTCTTTCGAACTGTTCCGTTTAATACGGATAAGTTCCCCAACAGGAACACCTTTGATGGTGTGCTTTGAATGGCAAGAATCAGCTCTCAGTGAAGTATTGCCAGAAATGGCTTTACGAAATGGACGAACTTCAATGCTGTTGCCATTAGCAATTAAAAGCACATCAAGAAAGGGAGTACATTTTTATGACCAGGTATGTATGAATCGTAGATTACAATGATTATTATTCAAATATAGCATAAATTGTTCAGCCAAACTTTCATTGTTTTTCCACACTACAATAACGTCATCGACGTATCTGCCAAACCATGCGATATTGTCTCGATAAGGGTTGTGTTCAGAAAAAATGTAAAAATTCTCCCACCAAAAAACAAATAAATTAGCAAGGGCAGGTGAAGATTTTGCACCCATTGATGCTCCAGTTTTTTGTAAATAAAAAACACCATTAAATAAAAAATAATTGTGTTTTAAAATATAATCTGTCACATCCAAAATACATTTTTTAATTCTAAATCATAATTAGAAAAGTTATCCAAAATATATGTGAGTGCTACCAAAGATAAATGGTGGGGAATGCATGAATAAAGAGATTCAATATCGCATGTAAGCCAAGAGTATTGTTCACACCAAGGAAATGTATCCAGAATTGTCAAAAGGTGCTTTGTGTCTTTAATAAAACTTGGACATTTAGGAACTAGCGGTTGCAAAACAGAATCCATCCATTGACACACACGTCCACTTAAAAAACGTATTCAGGAGCATATTCGGCATTCTGGTGGTCCCCTCAGTGGTGGTATGTCTAATGTATCCAAACACTTTTTTTTCGGTTCATAATGGTGATGTTTCTAGTTTTACTTTTTGTGCTCTTGAAAAAAATGATACCCAATAAGAGAGGGGGTGACAACATTCGACTATTACACAATAGAGAAGCCATGTGGATTTATTTGTTTAACAGCATTTATCCCCATGGTCTAAACAATAGAAATGATTTGATCCTCCATTATTGACCATTTAGATTCATGTGGAAAGTTGGTTCTTTTTGCACATTTTTTAGTATTTATAAATATCAAAAAAGAATGAAAAAATCACATAATATACATGTTATCTCTAATAAATCATTTAAATCTAATAAAACAAAAATAAAATCAATGTAATATATGGAAAAATAACAATGCAAAATATCCTAAATAATATTCTTCTAACTGGATATATTGAATTCCAGTTTTGCTGTATAAATTCAGTCAATCTCTTGGTACAGATATTCAGTATTAAGTTTCTTGTTTGTGTTTGCATTGTTCCTCTATATTTTCTATATATGTTTTTATGCACATTGGACAATAAAGTTGCTTGTCCTAGGTGATTAGTTCCGGTGTACCCTCCCCCTATGTGGGCGGTGTACACCTGGACTAAGTCAGTATAAAAGATTGTGCTGAAGTATACACATGTATGCCATGACTAAAGGCCTTATGGCCTGAAACGCGTCGGCGTTTGAGGAATACAAACTATGCCTTCTTGTAATTTTGTCCTTGTATTGCACTTTTTGCCTGCCATGTAATTTTAACTTGGAATCAATAAAGAACATTTTATACGGTGCTGGCTCCACCTTTCTTCATCTCTATGCTTTAAGAGGCTGTCCGTGCACGTGTGGGATCAGGTGAGCTGAAACGTATCTTCTATTACCTAGATTTGTAAATTACTTCTATTTAAAAATCTTAAACCTTCCAGTACTTATCAGCTGTTGTATACTACAGAGACTACTTCTTTTCTTTTTGAATTTTTTAGTCTGACCACAGTGCTCTCTGCTGACACCTCTGTCCATGTAAGGAACTGTCCAGAGCAGGAGAGGTTTGCTAAGGGAATTTGCTTGTACTCTGGATTGTTCCTAACATGGACAGAGGTGTCAGCAGAGAGCACTGTGGTCAGACAGAAAGGAAATTCAAAAAGAAAAGAACTTCCCATGGAGCATACAGCATCTGATAAGTACTGGAAGGATGAAGATTTTTATTAAATAGAAGTAATTTACAAATATAGGTTAAAAGGAGGATTTGGAGTGGCTCTTTGTTCTCACCGTAACCAAAAGCAACCCGGGCTACCCAAAAAATATCATCTATACCCAAGGTGAACGAAAATAATGCTAATTTACAAGAGAGAATTGGGGCTCAGGGTAAATGATGCATGGACACAACTGGCTGAATATGTTAAATGATAATATTTATTAATTATAGTAATCAAATTGTTTGTAAGATGTGGTAAGTACCGTAAGTACACGGTACTTACCACATCTTACATACAATTTGATTACTATAATTAATAAATATTATCATTTAACATATTCAGCCAGTTGTGTCCATGCATCATTTACTCTGAGCCCCAATTCTCTCTTGTAATTTACAAATATGATTAAGTTTTTGGCACCAGTTGATTTAAAAAAAAAATAGTTACTGGCCTACATTATGTGTTCTAATTCCTATCCATCTTTCTTGTCAGTGGTGCTCAAGAGGTTAATGGACTTGGTGATTCTGGTGAGGGTGACGCTCAGGCACATGAAGTAAATGGCGGTTCAGCAAGGTGGGTTGTATTTACGTGAAAATTCACTTTGTGGGGAATATCCTTCATGGTCCCCCATTACTAAGGGTCTGTAGATCATGAGAATCTTCTCCTATAGCAAAACTCTTCGTACTCTTTATTTAGGTTTCCCAGTGGAGGCCATAGAACGACTCCTTCTCATACACCATCAAAGTCCAAGAGTCCATCAGTGGTGAGAGGAGATCTGACGTCCAGGTTAGTTTACTGGTACATACTGATCTACATAGTATATTGCTCCATACTGGTCTACATAGTATACTGCTCCATACTGATCTATAGTATACTGCTCCATACTGATCTATAGTATACTGCTCCATACTGATCTATAGTATACTGCTCCTTACTGATCTATAGTATACTGCTCCATACTGATCTATAATATACTGCTCCATACTGGTCTACATAGTATACTGCTCTATACTGATCTATATTATACTGCTCCATACTGATCTATAGTATACTGCTCCATACTGATCTATAGTATACTGCTCCATACTGGTCTATAGTATACTGCTCCATACTGGTCTACATAGTATACTGCTCCATACTGATCTATATTATACTGCTCCATACTGATCTATAGTATACTGCTCCATACTGATCTATAGTATACTGCTCCATACTGGTCTATAGTATACTGCTCCATACTGGTCTACATAGTATACTGCTCCATACTGATCTATAGTATACTGCTCCATACTGGTCTACATAGTATACTGCTCCATACTGATCTATAGTATACTGCTCCATACTGGTCTACATAGTATACTGCTCCTTACTGATCTATAGTATACTGCTCCATACTGGTCTACATAGTATACTGCTCCATACTGGTCTACATAGTATACTGCTCCATTCTGATCTATAGTATACTGCTCCATACTGATCTATAGTATACTGCTCCATACTGGTCTACATAGTATACTGCTCCATACTGATCTATAGTATACTGCTCCATACTGATCTATAGTATACTGCTCCATACTGATCTATAGTATACTGCTCCATACTGGTCTACATAGTATACTGCTACATACTGGTCTATAGTATACTGCTCCATACTGGTCTACATAGTATACTGCTCCATACTGATCTATAGTATACTGCTCCATACTGGTCTACATAGTATACTGCTCTATACTGATCTATAGTATACTGCTCCATACTGATCTATAGTATACTGCTCCATGCTGGTCTACATAGTATACTGCTCCATAGTGATCTATATTATACTGCTCCATACTGATCTATAGTATACTGCTCCATACTGATCTATAGTATACTGCTCCATACTGATCTATAGTATACTGCTCCATACTGATCTATAGTATACTGCTCCATACTGATCTATAGTATACTGCTACAAACTGATCTATAGTATACTGCTCCATACTGATCTATAGTATACTGCTCCATACTGATCTATAGTATACTGCTCCATACTGATCTATAGTATACTGCTCCATACTGATCTATAGTATACTGCTACAAACTGATCTATAGTATACTGCTCCATACTGGTCTACATAGTATACTGCTCCATACTGGTCTACATAGTATACTGCTCCATACTGGTCTATAGTATACTGCTCCATACTGATCTATAGTATACTGCTCCATACTGATCTATAGTATACTGCTCCATACTGATCTACATAGTATACTGCTCCATACTGATCTACATAGTATACTGCTCCATACTGGTCTATAGTATACTGCTCCATACTGATCTACATAGTATACTGCTCCATACTGATCTACATAGTATACTGCTCCATACTGATCTATAGTATACTGCTCCATACTGATCTACATAGTATACTGCTCCATACTGGTCTACATAGTATACTGCTCCATACTGATCTATAGTATACTGCTCCATACTGGTCTACATAGTATACTGCTCCATACTGATCTATAGTATACTGCTCCATACTGATCTATAGTATACTGCTCCATACTGATCTATAGTATACTGCTACAAACTGATCTATAGTATACTGCTCCATACTGGTCTACATAGTATACTGCTCCATACTGATCTACATAGTATACTGCTCCATACTGGTCTATAGTATACTGCTCCATACTGATCTATAGTATACTGCTACAAACTGATCTATAGTATACTGCTCCATACTGGTCTACATAGTATACTGCTCCATACTGGTCTACATAGTATACTGCTCCATACTGATCTATAGTATACTGCTACAAACTGGTCTATAGTATACTGCTCCATACTGATCTACATAGTATACTGCTCCATACTGATCTATAGTATACTGCTCCATACTGGTCTACATAGTATACTGCTCCATACTGATCTATAGTATACTGCTCCATACTGATCTATAGTATACTTCTCCATACTGATCTACATAGTATACTGCTCCATACTGATCTATAGTATACTGCTCCATACTGGTCTACATAGTATACTGCTCCATACTGATCTATAGTATACTGCTCCATACTGATCTATAGTATACTTCTCCATACTGATCTACATAGTATACTGCTCCATACTGATCTATAGTATACTGCTCCATACTGGTCTACATAGTATACTGCTCCATACTGATCTATAGTATACTGCTACAAACTGATCTATAGTATACTGCTCCATACTGGTCTACATAGTATACTGCTCCATACTGATCTACATAGTATACTGCTCCATACTGGTCTATAGTATACTGCTCCATACTGATCTATAGTATACTGCTCCATACTGGTCTACATAGTATACTGCTCCATAGTGATCTATATTATACTGCTCCATACTGATCTATAGTATACTGCTACAAACTGATCTATAGTATACTGCTCCATACTGGTCTACATAGTATACTGCTCCATACTGGTCTACATAGTATACTGCTCCATACTGATCTATAGTATACTGCTCCATACTGATCTATAGTATACTGCTCCTTACTGATCTATAGTATACTGCTCCATACTGATCTATAGTATACTGCTCCATACTGATCTACATAGTATACTGCTCCATACTGGTCTACATAGTATACTGCTCCATACTGATCTATAGTATACTGCTCCATACTGATCTATAGTATACTGCTCCATACTGATCTATAGTATACTGCTCCATACTGATCTACACAGTATACTGCTCCATACTGGTCTATAGTATACTGCTCCATACTGATCTACATAGTATACTGCTCCATACTGATCTACATAGTATACTGCTCCATACTGATCTATAGTATACTGCTCCATACTGATCTACATAGTATACTGCTCCATACTGGTCTACATAGTATACTGCTCCATACTGATCTATAGTATACTGCTCCATACTGGTCTTCATAGTATACTGCTCCATACTGATCTATAGTATACTGCTCCATACTGATCTATAGTATACTGCTCCATACTGATCTACATAGTATACTGCTCCATACTGGTCTACATAGTATACTGCTCCATACTGATCTATAGTATACTGCTCCATACTGATCTACATAGTATACTGCTCCATACTGGTCTACATAGTATACTGCTCCATACTGATCTATAGTATACTGCTCCATACTGATCTACATAGTATACTGCTCCATACTGGTCTACATAGTATACTGCTCCATACTGATCTATAGTATACTGCTCCATACTGATCTATAGTATACTGCTCCATACTGATCTATAGTATACTGCTCCATACTGATCTATAGTATACTGCTCCATACTGGTCTATAGTATACTTCTCCATACTGGCATAAATATATATTGTCCTACAGCCATTGGTTCTTAGCATTAGTCTTCATGGTTTGATATTTATAATGTCCTCCCACAGGACCGGCCTTCAGCAGGATGATGATCTTCACCACAGATCTGGATTGCAGATTAGTCAGGGCCGACTACAGGTGACTTCTGGGTAAGTAAAGATGGCGGGTGATACCTGCAAACATTGAGGGTATATTCACATTCTTCCATGGACTTATCTGTATCATTGGGGATTAAAGAAAACTGTGCACACTGAGGATTATCAGATGATGGCATTTCTGCTGTGTATATATATATATATATATATATATATATATATATATATACACACACAGGGTGGGCCATTTATATGGCTACACCTTAATAAAATGGGAATGGTTGGTGATATTATCTTCCTGTTTGTGGCATATTAGTATATGTGAGGGGGGGAAACTTTTCAAGATGGGTGGTGACCATGGCGGCCATTTTGAAGTTGGCCATTTTGAATCCAACTTTTGTTTTTTCAATAGGAAGAGGGTCATGTGACACATCAAACCTATTGGAAATTTCACAAGAAAAACAATGATGTGCTTGGTTTTAACGTAACTTTATTCTTTCATGAGTTATTTACAAGTTTCTGACCACTTATAAAATGTGTTCAATGTGCTGCCCATTGTGTTGGATTATCAATGCAACCCTCTTCTCTATATACTACTATATACACCGCAGGAGAAATGCTAGCACAGGCTTCCAGTATCCGTATACACTGCTATATACTACTATATACACCGCAGGAGAAATGCTAGCACAGGCTTCCAGTATCCGTATACACTGCTATATACTACTATATACACCGCAGGAGAAATGCTAGCACAGGCTTCCAGTATCCGTATACACTGCTATATACTACTATATACACCGCAGGAGAAATGCTAGCACAGGCTTCCAGTATCCGGATACACTGCTATATACTACTATATACACCGCAGGAGAAATGCTAGCACAGGCTTCCAGTATCCGTATACACTGCTATATACTACTATATACACCGCAGGAGAAATGCTAGCACAGGCTTCCAGTATCCGTATACACTGCTATATACTATTATATACACCACAGGAGAAATGCTAGCACAGGCTTCCAGTATCCGTATACACTGCTATATACTACTATATACACCGCAGGAGAAATGCTAGCACAGGCTTCCAGTATCCGTATACACTGCTATATACTATTATATACACCACAGGAGAAATGCTAGCACAGGCTTCCAGTATCCGTATACACTGCTATGTACTACTATATACACCGCAGGAGAAATGCTAGCACAGGCTTCCAGTATCCATATACACTGCTATATACTACTATATACACCGCAGGAGAAATGCTAGCACAGGCTTCCAGTATCCATATACACTGCTATATACTACTATATACACCGCAGGAGAAATGCTAGCACAGGTTTCCAGTATCCGTATACACTGCTATATACTACTATATACACCACAGGAGAAATGCTAGCACAGGCTTCCAGTATCCGTTTACACTGCTATACACTACTATATACACCGTAGGAGAAATGCTAGCACAGGCTTCCAGTATCCGTATACACTGCTATATACTACTATATACACCGCAGGAGAAATGCTAGCACAGGCTTCCAGTATCAGTAGTTTCAGGTGCTGCACATCTCGTATCTTCACAGCATAGACAATTGCCTTCAGATGACCCCAAAGATAAAAGTCTAAGGGGGTCAGATCGGGAGACCTTGGGGGCCATTCAACTGGCCCACGTCGACCAATCCACTTTCCAGGAACCTGTTCATCTAGGAATGCTCTGACCTGGCATGTTCCCTGAGTTTTTCCAGTAAGATGGTGACCACCACATTATGGGTGTCAGGTCCGAGCATTCCTAGATGAACAGTTTCCTGGAAAGTGGATTGGTCGACGTGGGCCAGTTGAATGGCCCCCAAGGTCTCCCGATCTGACCCCCTTAGACTTTTATCTTTGGGGTCATCTGAAGGCAATTGTCTATGCTGTAAAGATACGAGATGTGCAGCACCTGAAACTACTGATACTGGAAGCCTGTGCTAGCATTTCTCCTGCGGTGTATATAGTAGTATATAGCAGTGTAAACGGATACCGGAAGCCTGTGCTAGCATTTCTCCTGCGGTGTATATAGTAGTATATAGCAGTATATACAGATACTGGAAGCCTGTGCTAGCATTTCTCCTGCGGTGTATATAGTAGTATATAGCAGTGTATACGGATACTGGAAGCCTGTGCTAGCATTTCTTCTGCGGTGTATATAGTAGTATATAGCAGTATATACAGATACTGGAAGCCTGTGCTAGCATTTCTCCTGCGGTGTATATAGTAGTATATAGCAGTGTATACGGATACTGGAAGCCTGTGCTAGCATTTCTCCTGCGGTGTATATAGTAGTATATAGCAGTGTATACGGATACTGGAAGCCTGTGCTAGCATTTCTCCTGCGGTGTATATAGTAGTATATAGCAGTATATAGAGAAGAGGGTTGCATTGACAATCCAACACAATGGGCAGCACATTGATCACATTTTATAAGTGGTCGGAAACTTGTAAATAACTCATGAAAGAATAAAGTTACGTTAAAACCAAGGACATCGTTGTTTTTCTTGTGAAATTCCCAATAGGTTTGATGTGTCACATGACCCTCTTCCTATTGAAAAAATGAAAGTTGGATTCAAAATGGCCGACTTCAAAATGGCCGCCATGGTCACCAACCATCTTGAAGTTTCCCCCCTCACATATACTAATGTGCCACAAACAGGAAGTTAATGGCCCACCCTGTCTATTATTGCCTATTTTATTTTATACCTAAAGAATAATGGTGTCTCCTCTGCTGGAAAGTTCTCTTGCAGAAGAGAATATGAACAAAGGAAAATCTCCCAATAATCCTGGGAGAACCCGGAGGAATAGGAAGTTTTTGTCCCTAGCAGAGTCTGTAGACATGGTGGATTCTCCGAGCTCACAGATTACTGGAGGAGGCAAGGTAAATACTCATACCTAATAAAATCCACAGTGACACTTGGGGTACAGGATGAAAACACTTGGGGTACAGGATAATAACACTTGGGGTACAGGATAATGACACTTGGGGTACAGGATGAAAACACTTGGGGTACAGGATAATAACACTTGGGGTACAGGATAATAACACTTGGGGTACAGGATAATGACACTTGGGGTACAGGATGATAACACTTGGGGTACAAGATAATAACACTTGGGGTACAGGATAATGACACTTGGGGTACAGGATGTTAACACTTGGGGTACAAGATAATAACACTTGGGGTACAGGATAATGACACTTGGGGTACAGGATAATGACACTTGGGGTACAGGATAATGACACTTGGGGTACAGGATGATAACACTTGGGGTACGGGATGATAACACTTGGGGTACAGGATAATTACACTTGGGGTACAGGATAATTACACTTGGGGTACAGGATAATGCCACTTGGGGTACAGGATGATAACACTTGGGGTACAGGATAATTACACTTGGGGTACACGATAATTACACTTGGGGTACAGGATAATTACACTTGGGGTACAGGATAATTACACTTGGGGTACAGGATGATAACACTTGGGGTACAGGATGATAACACTTGGGGTACAGGATCATAACACTTGGGGTACAGGATGATAACACTTGGGGTACAGGATAATTACACTTGGGGTACAGGATGATAACACTTGGGGTACAGGATGATGACACTTGGGGTACAGGATGATAACACTTGGGATACAGGATGATAACACTTGGGGTACAGGATGATAACACTTGGGGTACAGGATAATTACACTTGGGGTACAGGATAATTACACTTGGGGTACAGGATAATGCCACTTGGGGTACAGGATGATAACACTTGGGGTACAGGATAATTACACTTGGGGTACACGATAATTACACTTGGGGTACAGGATAATTACACTTGGGGTACAGGATAATTACACTTGGGGTACAGGATGATAACACTTGGGGTACAGGATCATAACACTTGGGGTACAGGATCATAACACTTGGGGTACAGGATGATAACATTTGGGGTACAGGATAATTACACTTGGGGTACAGGATGATAACACTTGGGGTACAGGATGATGACACTTGGGGTACAGGATGATAACACTTGGGGTACAGGATAATTACACTTGGGGTACAGGATGATAACACTTGGGGTACAGGATGATGACACTTGGGGTACAGGATCATAACACTTGGGGTACAGGATGATAACACTTGGGGTACAGGATAATTACACTTGGGGTACAGGATAATTACACTTGGGGTACAGGATGATAACACTTGGGGTACGGGATGATAACACTTGGGGTACAGGATAATTACACTTGGGGTACAGGATAATTACACTTGGGGTACAGGATAATGACACTTGGGGTACAGGATGATAACACTTGGGGTACAGGATAATTACACTTGGGGTACAGGATAACAATTGGAGTACAGGATGATAACACTTGGGGTACAGGATGATAACACTTGGGGTACAGGATGATAACACTTGGGGTACAGGATAATTACACTTGGGGTACAGGATGATGACACTTGGGGTACGGGATAATTACACTTGGGGTACAGGATGATGACACTTGGGGTCTCGGTTTCCTTTATGTCGGCCATCTTGGGTTACCTCTGTTTTCTTGTTCAGGACGGTGACGATCACATGACGTTGTTGCTGGAGTTTGAGCAATGGCTGCAGACAGAAAGCTCAAAGCTGAACAGGATTTGTGCGTCTCACGTCTCCGGCAGCGAGGAAATGAAAACGCGGCAGCGTCATCTACAGGTATAAAGGACAATACATGGACAGGGCAGCTCTAGGCACACGTCATCTATTTATAGGTAGACGGCCCGGTCTCAGGAAAATAATATTCCTTATAATTTCCCTTTCCTCAGAATTTACAGTCCCGGGTCCCTCAAGGCCAAAGACTCTTCGAGTCTCTTCTGCGCAGGAGCGCGTCCATGGCGGTGACCGAGAACCTCAAACTGGAAGAGCTCCGATACCTCTGGATGTTGTACAAATCCAAGCTCCGGGATTCTGGGAAAAACACAGTAAGTATTGTCCTCTCCTGATATGTCGGGTCTGTGTGATACAATGATATAGTGTGTGATACAATGATACAATGTGTGATACAATGATACAGTGTGTGATACAATGTGTGATACAATGATACAGTGTGTGATACAATGATACAATGTGTGATACAATGATATAGTGTGTGATACAATGATATAGTGTGTGATACAATGATATAGTGTGTGATACAATGATATAGTGTGTGATACAATGATATAGTGTGTGATACAATTATACAGTGTGTGATACAATGATATAGTGTGTGATACAATGATACAATGTGTAATACAATGATACAGTGTGTGATACAATGATACAGCGTGTGATACAATGATATAGTGTGTGATACAATGATATAGTGTGTGATACAATGATATAGTGTGTGATACAATGATATAGTGTGTGATACAATGATATAGTGTGTGATACAATGATATAGTGTGTGATACAATGATATAGTGTGTGATACAATGATATAGTGTGTGATACAATGATATAGTGTGTGATACAATGATACAGTGTGTGATACAATGATACAGTGTGTGATACAATGATATAGTGTGTGATACAATGATACAGTGTGTGATACAATGATACAGTGTGTGATACAATGTGTGATACAATGATATAGTAGTGATACAATGATATAGTGTGTGATACAATGTGTGATACAATGATACAATGTGTGATACAATGATACAGTGTGTGATACTATGATATAGTGTGTGATACAATGATACAATGTGTGATACAATGATGCAATGTGTGATACAATGATAGTGTGTGATACAATGATATAGTGTGTGATACAATGATACAGTGTGTGATACAATGATATAGTGTGTGATACAATGATACAATGTGTGATACAATGATACAGTGTGTGATACAATGATATAGTGTGTGATACAATGATATAGTGTGTGATACAATGATACAGTGTGTGATACAATGATATAGTGTGTGATACAATGATACAATGTGTGATACAATGATACAGTGTGTGATACAATGATATAGTGTGTGATACAATGATACAGTGTGTGATACAATGATACAATGTGTGATACAATGATATAGTGTGTGATACAATGATATAGTGTGTGATACAATGATATAGTGTGTGATACAATGATACAGTGTGTGATACAATGCTATAGTGTGTGATACAATGATACAATGTGTAATACAATGATACAGTGTGTGATACAATGCTATAGTGTGTGATACAATGATACAGTGTGTGATACAATGATATAGTGTGTGATACAATGATACAGTGTGTGATACAATTATATAGTGTGTGATACAATGATACAGTGTGTGATACAATGTGTGATACAATGATACAGTGTGTGATACAATGATATAGTGTGTGATACAATGATATAGTGTGTGATACAATGATATAGTGTGTGATACAATGATACAGTGTGTGATACAATGATATAGTGTGTGATACAATGATATAGTGTGTGATACAATTATACAGTGTGTGATACAATGATATAGTGTGTGATACAATTATATAGTGTGTGATACAATGATATAGTGTGAGATACAATGTCTGATACAATGTCTGATACAAAGTCTGATGCAATGTCTGATACAGTGTTTCCCAAGCAGGGTGCCTCCAGCTGTTGCTGTTTGGCAATACTGGACTAGATAATATTGGAATGGAGGGACTTGATCTAAAACTAAACTACATACATTAAAGGCATGCTGGGAGTTTTGCAACAGCTGGAGGCACCCTGCTTTGGAAACACTGGTCTGATACAATGTCTGATATAGTGTTTTTCAACCAGGGTGCCTCCAGCTGTTGCAAAACTATAGCTCCCAGCATGCCCGACAGCCTTTGGCAACAGCTGGAGGCACCCTGATAAAGAAACACTGGTATGAAACAATGTCTCATGAGAATCTGCAGAATATTCTGATCCTGATTGCGGAACCTTATCATTCATTGACGACCCATTAAAGGGCAGGACTAGGGTGTGAATGGGTGAGCACTGGGTAACTGGTTCATACTGGGATGGTAATGGAATGTTTTCATGCATATACTTTAAAAGGTGATGTAAATTCTAAGGAATTCAGACGTTCCTACATCACTGTATATTTACTTTACAGAATCTGACGACAACGGAAGAGCTGAGAGGAGCCACAAAGGTAAGATGTCAATATAGGTAGAAGATAGATCACTAAAGATCAGCGGTGTCACCACTGAGAATACAGCCTATCCATCACTAGAGATCAGCGGTGCCATCACTGAGAATACAGCCTATCCATCACTAGAGATCAGCGGTGACATCACTGAGAATACAGCCTATCCATCACTAGAGATCAGCGGTGACATCACTGAGAATACAGCCTATCCATCACTAGAGATCAGTGGTTACATCAATGAGAATACAGCCTATCCATCACTAGAGATCAGCAGTGACATCACTGAGAATACAGCCTATCCATCACTAGAGATCAGCGGTTACATCACTGAGAATACAGCGTATCCATTCACTAGAGATCAGCGGTCACATCACCGAGAATACAGCCTATCCATCACTAGAGATCAGCGGTGTCACCATTGTGAATACAGCCTATCCATCACTAGAGATCAGCGGTGCCATCACTGAGAATACAGCCTATCCATCACTAGAGATCAGCGGTGCCATCACTGAGAATACAGCCTATCCATACACTAGAGATCAGCGGTGACATCATTACAGCCTATCCATCACTAGAGATCAGCGGTGACATCATTACAGCCTATCCATTCACTAGAGATCAGCTGTGACATCATTACAGCCTATCCATCACTAGAGATCAGCGGTGACATCATTACAGCCTATCCATCACTAGAGATCAGCGGTGACATCATTACAGCCTATCCATTCACTAGAGATCAGCTGTGACATCATTACAGCCTATCCATCACTAGAGATCAGCAGTGACATAATTACAGCCTATGCATTCACTAGAGATCAGCGGTGACATCATTACAGCCTATCCATTCACTAGAGATCAGCGGTGCCATCACTTATGACATCACCGCCTATCCATTGTGTATTGATGCTCTTTATAACTGATTCCTGTCTTTTTTGTTGCAGACCGGCGGGGGGCTCTGCTCGTTCCTGCACCGGGTGTGTTGCGCTGCGTTGCCTCTGCAGTTGCTCCTCCTCCTCCTCCTCCTCTTGGCATTTCTTCTCCCTCTTCTACAGGAAACCAAGAATTGCGCCCTGTCTAACAACTTTGCACGTTCCTTTAACCTGATGCTTAAGTATGATGGGCCCCCTCCCACCTAGAGCCCCCGGCCCCCAGGAGCCCGGTATATACTGTAATCACTATAATATGGCAGCTTACCTCCATCTTTGTATATAGTATTTGTCGTTGTCGTTTTTTTATTATCTTTTATGTACTGACCAGCCGGTTAACCCTAGCACTGCCTTGGAAGGTCTAGCACCAGGAACGATAGGGTTAACCGCACCCTGTATATAGCTGCGATGTATATAAACTGGCACAGTAGCGTGTTCTATATTTTATACATTGTATCACTATTTATGGTTTATATAAGGCGCTTTTTTATGTAAATATATATTTGAATATTTTTCTTTTTTTTTTTTTTACAGTTTGCTATTGACAATCACAAATGACTGTGGGGATTGTGCAGGATGACAAAAACATGGCTGCTTTCTTCTAAAAAAAAAACAAAAAAAAAAACAGCGCCACACCCGTCATCAGGCTGTGTGTGGTATTGCAACTCAACCATAATTTTTTTGGTGAAGCTGCAATACCGGACACAGCCTTTTGCACAGGAGTGGCGCTGTTTCTACAAGAAAGCAGCTCCATTTTTGTGGACATACCCCCTTTAGGCTTCACATAGAAGTGCATATGCAAATTTAAAGGGGAATTCCACCTATCACCCTCTAAAGTAGGATACCATATTGGGGATTTGCACTGATGTCTTCCCCTTTAATATATGCAATTTAGTTTTGGGTCAAGCCCCCCATCCCAATATTATCTAGTCCAGTGTTTCCCAACTAAGGGGCCTCCAGCTGTTGCAAAACTACAACTCCTTGCATGCCCGGACAGCCGCTGGCTGTCCGGGCATGCTGTAAGTTGTAGTCTTGCAACAGCTGGAGGCACCCTGGTTGGGAAACAAAGATTTTTCCCCAATAGCAAAACTAAAACATATTTTAAATTTTAGGTGAGGTTTCCCTTTAGCCCTATTTTAGGACCGCCCCTGCTTTGTATTTCATATTCTGTAATTTTATAGCTCCACCTTCTTATGCAAATGAGCTGTAGTTGGATTTTTTTATCATGGATTTTTTTTATGTATAGAATTTTCCCTCTATATTAGAGACAAAGAAAATAATCTGAAAGAATTTGTTTCTGCTTTAAATATGTTTTTACCAGAAATTTGTAATTTCGTATTAATGCGTCTTATTACCTGAAGCACCGATAGTCGCGGGTCCCTTTACTCGCTGAGTTCTTACATCATCACCTGCTGGTCATTCAGGTAATAGAGATGATGAGAGTTGTAGTCTTGACAGATTCCGGTGCCTTGGCTTTACCACACTCCACACAGATCCCAGCATATTGTACTCTACAGTTTGGCAATAAAAAAGCAGATACACCATTTTGCCTTTTTCTTGGCCCCAAAGTTCTAGATGATTCATGGTTCTAATATTCTAGTTCATGTATAGGCCTGACTCTCATAGACCATTTATGCTACCAAAATACTAGACCATTCATGGGCTCAACATTCTAGACTTTGGGCTCAACATTCTAGACCATTCATGGGCTCAACATTCTAGACTATTCATGGGCTCAACATTCTAGGCCATTCATGTGCTCAACATTCTAGACTATTCATGGGCTCAACATTCTAGACTATTCATGGGCTCAACATTCTAGACTATTCATGGGCTCAACATTCTAGACTATTCATGGGCTCAACATTCTAGACTATTCATGGGCTCAACATTCTAGACTATTCGTGGGCTCAACATTCTAGACTATTCATGGGCTCAACATTCTAGACCATTCATGGGCTCAACATTCTAGACCATTCATGGGTTCAACATTCTAGACCATTCATGGGCTCAACATTCTAGACTATTCATGGGTTCAACATTCTAGACTATTCATGGGTTCAACATTCTAGACCATTCATGGGCTCAACATTCTAGACCATTCATGGTCTCAACATTCTAGAACATTCATGGTCTCAACATTCTAGACTATTCATGGGCTCAGCATTCTATTCCATTTATGGCCTCAACATTCTATTCCATTTATGGGATCAATGTTCTTCGACTATTCATAGGCTCAACATTCTAGACTATGGGCTCAACATTCTAGACTATTCATGGGCTCAGCATTCTAGACTATTCATGGGCTCAACATTCTATTCCATTTATGGCCTCAACATTCTATTCCATTTATGGGATCAATGTTCTTCGACTATTCATAGGCTCAACATTCTAGACTATGGGCTCAACATTCTAGACTATTCATGGGCTCAACATCCTATTCCGTTTATGGGATCAATGTCCTTAGACTATTCATGGGCTCAACATTCTAGACTATGGGCTCAACATTCTAGACCATTTATGGGTTCAACATTCTAGACTATGAGCTCAACATTCTAGACTATTCATGGTCTCAACATTCTAGACTATTCATTGGCTCAACATTCTAGACTATTCATGGGCTCAACATTCTAGACTATTCATGGGCTCAACATTCTACATTATTCATGGGCTCAATGTTCTAGACTGTTTATGGTATCAATGTTCTAGACCATTTATGGTACCTGCATTCTAGACCATTTGTGATCACATAATTCTAGACCATTCAATGGTTCAGCATTTTAGACAATTAATGAGCTTAACATCCTAGACTACTCATGGGCTCAACATTCTAGACCATTCAATGGTTCAACATTCTAAACCATTAATGAGCTTAGCATTTTACACCATCTATGAGCCCAATATTTCAGAGTCTAGAATGTTGACCCTATGAAAGGTCCCTAAATTATAGACCATTTGTGGTCACAATATCCTACACAACTCATGATTCTGATATTCTAGATCATTTATAGGCTTGGCTCTTTAGACCCTAATCCTGATGTTCTAGTCCATTCATATTCCCAAAATTACAGACCATTCATGCTTCCAACATTCTAGACTATTGAGGGTCCCAACATTCTAGATCATTCATGGTCCCAACATTCTAGACCATGGTCATGACATTCTCATCCATTCATGGGCCTGACATTTTAGACCACTCGTGCCCCATTTGTGGCTCTCCAACTGTTGCAGAAGTACAACTCCTATTATGCTGAAACAAATACACTTAATGCTCTTTTTCTAGTCCCAAAATTCTAGGCAATTTATAGGCCTGACGTTCTAGATCATTTGTAAGCCCCATCATTCTGATCTGTAGCTCTACAGCTTTTGCAAAACTACAACTTATGACCAAACAAATGTGCCATGCATGTGCGACATGTTTGACCATTAATGGTACCAACATTCTAGAGCAGTGGTCTTCAACCTGCGTACCTGCAGATGTTGCAAAACTACAACTCCCAGCATGCCCGGACAGCCAACGGCTGTCCGGGCATGCTGGGAGTTTTAGTTTTGCAACATCTGGAGGTCCGCAGGTTGGCGACCACTGGTCTAGACCATTCATGATCCTGACATTCTAATTCAGTGTTTTCCCCATGTGGCTGTCAGGGCATGATGGGAGTTGTAGTTTCTCAACAGCTGGAGAGACACAGATTGGAGAACACTGGTCTAAACATTTCAGCTTTTTTTCTTTTCTGTGTAGATATCAGTCCCTAAGTCAACTTCTTCCATTTGTTTTTTTTAGCTTGTGTGTTTCTCAGAAAGCTGAGTAGCAAACAAAACAACCCAGCTTTCTCATACCCCTGAATAGTAAATCTTCATAGTTGCACATGTCAATGGGACTGCAGTAGATATCACTGTTTATCTAGAATAATCCATTCAGGACTTAGGACCAGATAAAGCTGGAGGATCCCCCTGTAATGGCGACCATATTTTTTATTTTTTTCTCACCCAGCTTTCCCAGGCACAGGTATAAATCTCAGACCTCTAGAGAAGGGGAGGACTCCTAGTTGCTGTATAGCTTTGTAGGGACCTCAATCAAGTATATTAGGCTCCATAATCTTCCCGTTATAGTAAGGCGACGGCTTAATGCGCCGGTTATTGCGGTCTAAATAATGTCGGAGCTGTTTGGGGACAGCGGAGAAGTGAGATAGAAGTTCGCTCAATTGTAAGACAAGTAACTGCTGGACGGCCTGCGGAATAGCTTGACTTTTTTTTATTTTAGGTAACCCGAGTAACTACCAAGAAAGAAAAATAAATTTACATTTACGTCGCGTCCTGGAAATGTAATTAGAACTGGCGGCTGCAGTACCACTTTCTACCACTGTTGTTGGCGAGAATATCCTATAAACTGCAATGCAACAGCGCCCCCCACATGTAACATATTTATACCTCTATAGCTCTGATCCCTGGAATGCAATATCTTTGGATTGATCAGTCCCCCCGAAATATCAGATTTATATTTATCATAATTAATAAGAAATCTATATTATAGATATTCGATGTGTAGCCCCTTAAAAAAAAAATAACATACACGTCTGCTACGATTTATAGCAGAGATTGGATTCGGCGCGGTGTTGTCTTTGGGCCGCACAGATGAATCTGGTGTTTCCTGTTCATTGATTCGGGAGGTTGGGAAAGAAATTAAAAAAATAAAGTCAGGAAATTACGTTGAATAAATCTGTAAAATGCGAACGCCAAGTCTGAGGTTACGGCGCAATACACTATTGGGATCGAAGAGGAAAGTGGAGAAAAGTCAGATAAGTGAGAGTCTAGAACTGTATTCCCCAACCAGCGTGCCTCCAGCTGTTGCAAAACTACAACTCCCAGCATGCCCGGACAGCCAAAGGCTGTCCGGGCATGCTGGGAGTTGTAGTTTTGCAACAGCTGGAGGCACGCTGGTTGGGAAACACTGGTCTAGAACAGGTAAGGAAAAAGTTTTTAGACAGCTTGGGATGTGAAGGAGACAAAGACAAATCAGGATCTTATGGAGATAGTTTAGAACACGGGAAAGTTCAAGAACCAAGGTAGATGGAGACATCTGGTACTTCTGGTGAGTTTTATAGCGGAAAAAGTTCAGGATCTGATGGGGACATTTTAGAACTTGGGAAAGTTTAAGATATAATCTATATTTCTTAATACTTATGATAAATATAAATCTGATATCTCTGGGGGACTGATTAAACCAAAGATATTGCATTTCAAGTATCAGAGTTATGGTATAAATATATGTGGGGGGCGCTGTTGCATTGCAGTTAATGATAAATTCTCACCATCAACAGTGGTAGAAAGTGGTACTGCAGCCGCCAGCTCTAATTAAAAGGGTTATCCAGGAAAAAACATTTATATATATATATATATATATATATATATATATATATATATTTATAATCAATCAACTGGCTCCAGAAAGTTAAACAGGTTTGTAAATTACTTCTATTAAAGAATCTTAATCCTTTCAGTACTTATGAGCTGCTGAAGTTGAGTTGTTCTTTTCTAAGTGCTCTCTGATGACACCTGTCTCGGGAACTGTCCAGAGTAGAAGCAAATCCCAATAGCAAACCTCTTCTACTCTGTGCAGTTCCCAAGACATGCAGGGATGTCAGCAGAGAGCACTGTTGTCAGACAGAAAAGAACAACTCAACTTCAGCAGGTGATAATTATTAGAAGGATTAAGATTTTTTTATAGAAGTAATTTACAAATCTGTTTAACTTTCTGGAGCCAGTTGATATATATATATATATATATATATATATATATATATATATATATATATAAAATTCTGGAATACCCCTTTAAATTCTCAAGAAGATGGAGACGTGATTGTTCTGGGTCTTATGGAGACAGTTTAGAATCTGGGAAAGTTGAATACCTGAGGCAGAAGGAGACATTTGATAGTTCTGGGTCTTATTATGATAGAGAAGGTTCAGGACCTGATGGTGAAAGTTTAGAACTTGGGACAGTCCAAGATCCGAGGCAGATTAGATATCTGATAGTTCTGGGTCTTATAGTAGAAATAGTCCAGGATCTAATGGAGACCATTCAATATCTACCAGAGCAGTGGTCTCCAAACTGGACCTCCAGATGTTGCAAAATTACAACTCCAGGGATGCTGGGAGTTTGGAGACCAAACAGCTGGAGGTCCACAGTTTGGAGACCTTTGGTGCTGTAGACAGTCGTGAGTGTGACCCATCTTAGTTTGGAGACAACTTGGGAATCTAAAGAAGTTGAAGACCTGAAGGAGAAAGGTCCGGGTGGGAGGTGAAGAAAGGTGAAGATCTGAGGCAGATGAAGACATCTGGTAGTTCTGGGTCTTATAGTGGAGAAAGTTTAGGATCCGATGGAGACATTTTAGAACTTAGGAAAGTTCAAGATCCGAGGCAGAAGGAGATATCTGATAGTTCCGGGTCATATGGTGGATAAAATCCAGGATCTAATGGAGACCATTTAAAGGGGTATTCCAGGATTTTTTTTTTATTTGACTATGCAGCAGGGGCTGTAAAGTTAGTGTAGTTCATAATATAGTGTCTGTATTTTTAACAGCATACAAAATGACTGTTGTCTCAGATTTTTCCCAGGTTGCAATGCGGCTGAGACCTGACATCACTAGTCAGCTGATGACAGGGAGCCTGTCTGCTTCAATGGGTGGAGCGATCAATCTGCAACTAATGCAACAGCTGTAGGCACCCTGATTGAAAACCACACTCATTTGAATGGATGCAGCTCATTTATGTTTCAATGGGTGGGGTGGCTCATGTGTTGGAGGGAGGAAGATGGAATTGTGGGATTTGTAGTAAAAAAAAAGAAAAGTCAAACAGGAAATACCAGTTAGCCACAGTGTTATGGTAATCTCACAACATAGCCATTTAGCCCCAAGACAAGCGCAGATCCTTCCTAAGCATGTCCATTACTGTCTGCCAGGTACATACTAAAATCACCTTCTGGTGGAGAACCCCTTTAACATCTGCTAAAGCAATGGTCTCCAAAGTTCAGGATCTAAGGTAGATGGAGACGTGATCGTTCTGGGTCTTATGGTGGAGAATGTTCAGGATCTTATGGAGACAGTTTAGAACCTGGGAAAGTTGAATACCCAAGACAGAAGGAGACATTTGATAGTTCTGGGTCTTATGATAGAGAAGGTTCAGTATTAGAGATGAGCGAACTTACAGTAAATTCGATTCGTCACAAACTTCTCGGCTCGGCAGTTGATGCCTTATCCTGCATAAATTAGTTCAGCTTTCCGGTGCTCCGGTGGGCTGGAAAAGGTGGATACAGTCCTAGGAAAGAGTCTCTTAGGACTGTATCCACCTTTTCCAGCCACCGGAGCACCTGAAAGCTGAACAAATTTATGCAGGATAAGTCATCAACTGCCGAGCCGAGAAGTTCATGACGAATCGAATTTACTGTAAGTTCGCTCATCTCTATTCAGGATCTGATGGAGACCGTTTAGAACTTGGGACAGTCAGGGTGGGAGGAGGAGGAGAAAGTTCAAGGTCTGAAGCAGATGAAGACATCTAATTATGTCTTATGGTGGAGAAAGTCCAGGATCTATTGGAGACCATTCAAGACCTGGTAAAGTAGTGGTCTCCAAACTGTGGATGCCCAGAGGTTACAAAACTACAACTCAAAGCATGCTGGGAGTTTGGAGACCAAACAGCTGGAGGTCCACAGTTTGGAGACCATTGGTGCTGTAGACAGTCGTGAGTCTAATTGTGCCCATCGTAGTTTGGAGACGATCTGGGCATCTGATAGAAACAGATAAAGATGTTATGGAGTTGGAGAGAGTTTGAAGGGGAACTCCGATGGAAAAATAATGTTTTCAAATCAGCTGGTGCCAGAAAGTTAAACAGATTTGTAAATTACTTCTATTAAAAAATCTTAAAGGACATCTGCAGCAAGAGACACCGTATCACGTATCCACAGGATAAGGGATAAGTGTCTGATCGTGCGGGGGTCCAACCGCTGGGACCCCCCGTGATCTCCCAAACGGGGCCCCGCATTGCCGCTCTATGTGAGCGGCTAATGTGCTCAGAGAGGTCGCCAGTACGCCCCCTCCCAATACAGTTGTATGGGAGAGGCAGGGACACACGAACGCTGCCTCTCCCATAGAAGTACATGGAGGAGGCGTGACGGCCGCAGCGTAACTTCCTGCACGGGAGAGCCGCTGCAGAGCCGTGGCCCCATGCAGGAGATTGCGGGGGTCCCAGCGGTTCGGTCCCCCCACAATCAAACACTTAACCCCTATACTACAGAGGAAATTGTGAAACTCTTTACAGTCTGACCACAGTGCTCTCTGCTGCCACCTCTGTCCATGTCAGGAACTGTCCAGAGCAGGAGAGGTTTGCTCTGGGGATTTGCTTCTAATCTGGACAGTTTCTGACACGGACAGAGGTGTCAGCAGAGAGCGCTGTGGTCAGACTGGAAAGAGCTACACAACTTCCTAATGAGCATACAGCAGCTGATAAGTACTGGAAGAATTAAGATTTTTCATATAGAAGTAATTTACAAATCTGTAGAACTTTCTGGCACCAGTTGATTTGAAAAAACATTTGTTTTCCACCGGAGTACCCCTTTAAGACCTTATGGAGAAAGGTCAGGGCTGGGAGGAGAAGAAAGTTCTAGACCTGGAGGAAAGTTTTTAAAGATCTGGAGAATGTCGTGGGACTGAGAAGGGACACTGTCATTTGGAGACAGCTTAGGAGGTAGTTCAGAACTTGGTTGGACTTGGAACAGTCTATGAGACATCTTGATAATAGAGACAGTTCAGGGCTGTAGAGCAGTGTTTTCCCAATTAATGTTCCTTCAGCTGTTGCAAAACTGTCCGGGCATGCTGAGAGTTGTAGTTTTGCAACAGCTGGAGGCACCCTGGTTTAGAAACACTGGTGTAAAGAGACATCTCATTGTTTGTTAATAGAAAGTGATGTTATAGAGAGAACTAAGATAGAGGTGGGATTTTGATATTGTAGATTAGAAATTAGAAGTAACGTTAAAGAATATGTCACCTAAAACTCGGATCTGACATTTGGTGCTGCCGATTAACTTTTCCCAAATTCAATGTTTTGCAGTACCGCTTTTCACAATCCCAATTAACAAACTTTTTTTTCCCATAGATTATAATGCAACAGCACCCCCATCTGAATTTTAACATCAATTTTTTTTTTTTTTTTTTTATATAAACCTCTCCCATAATTAAAATTAAAATCACCCCCTATTTGCCATTTACAGAATAAAAAAAAAAAAAAAATAAACATAATCTTGTGCAGAATTGTCTGAACTGTTAAAATCGTATGTTATGTTGAAAGGTGTAAAGAAAAAAAAAACTACAAATACAAATAACCGATCATGCGCAAAAAAATCTGCCCTAAAACAGCGTCGTAGACTGAAAAATAAAAAAAAAGTTATAGGGGTCTGAATATGATTAATTAAATTAAAGCAATACGTATTTTAAATTTGATTAATCGAAAAAAAATATAATAATCGGGAAATTAATCGGTTATGAAGATTATTAACGTTAGTTGCAGTCCTAATGGGGGGGGGGGGAGTGGGGGCAAAGGTCAGACCCATATAGGTGCCTCCATCCTCACAGGCCATTGACCATGTAACTCTTCTATCCTAAAGGTCAGTGTTTCCCAACCAGGGTGCCTCCAGCTGTTGCAAAAGTACAACTCCCAGCATGCCCGGACAACCTTCGGCTGTCCGGGCATGCTAGGAGTTGTACTTTTGCAACAGCTGGAGGCACCCTGGTTGGGAAACATTGCTGATGGGAAGCAAGGCCATGGGAGGAAGATGAGTGTTATATAAACACAGACATCTATATTTTATATAGAATTCTATTACTTTTTGTTGCAGTTACCCATAATCCATCATCATCCACATGACAGCCCATAAACCTAACCCTAAACCGTACTCCAGACACGCACAATCCATGATGTAGAGTGTAAGCTCTGTGGAGCAGGGGCTCATGTTTCATGCACTTCTCTATGTATCCTTGATCTATTTTTATTGTATATTGACTTTCTACATGGACAAGGTATAAATAAAGATACCTGAAAACTTTACAGCTTGTGTTTTGTCATTTTGGGCTGTGCGATCTCCGAAGGGTTAAATAAGAAATGTCCCTACATGACCTGGATGGTCCCTTCACAGCTCCCACAAGGGTGATCGCCCAGCTGTCCCAGACTCTGATTTGCCATTCAGGAGTCTAGGGAAGCTGGATAAGAAACCCGATGGGAGTCTTCTATAACGTTTATATGAGTTTTCTAGAAAAGATGGAGGACAACCCCCGTAAGAGCAGTGATGACCATATGAGCCATATTGGATGTCACCCGCTTTCTTGGGTCTAATCAAAGGCTGGAAATCCGTATGGACCCAATACAATTGTATCCAATCTGCACAATGGGAGCTAAACAGCCTGGATACATTTTACCTGAAGTGATACATTGCAGCAAACTATCAGAACAGGAAAGAAGGTTGTGCATTAAAATGGGTGAAAAGTGCTGTAAAAATTCAACTTGTATAATACTGCCTCCTATGTACAAGAATAGAATTATTATAATACTGCCTCCTATGTACAAGAATATAACTACTATAATACTGCCTCTATATACAAGAATATAACTACTATAATATTGCTCCTATGTACAAGAATAGAATTATTATAATACTGCCTCCTATATACAAGAATATAACTACTATAATACTATAATTCAGACTTAAAGACAAGCTGGTAGAGATGAAGGATGGAATACACCTTGTCTTTGGCAAAGATAAAACCAGGACATTCCTACAAAAAATAAAGAAGAACTCCACCAAGATTTCACATAGAGAAGAAGAGGATACAGGTAACAAACCAATACATTTAATGTGGCTGACAGGGTAACAGCGACATCTGGTGGCAGAAGTAGAGATAACCGCACAATGAAGCCGACATGTGACACTTATATTTACATCAATGTATCGTTCAGTTTGTTTGTTGATATTATGTGTTTTCTGTATTGAAGGTTATTAAACCACCTGTATTATTATCATATGGGATTCTTTTTCATATTCAGAGTTTGGTTGAGCAGATAAAAGTTTAATTTTGCAATTCAATACCTTATACGATAGGACAGTGTATTTCAAACAGTGTGTCTCCAGATGTTGCAAAACTACCACTCCCAGCATGCCCAGACAGCCAACGGCCATAAGATAACTGCAATCTTACTAATATTATTTAAAAAGAATGAGCCTAACCCAAATATTATTGAGAAGGAGGCCGATAGACCAGAGGTAAGTGTACTGCATGTACTTTATAAACTCCACACAGTGACCCCACCAGCAGAATAGTGAGTACAGCTCTGGAGTATAATACAGGATACAACTCAGGATCAGTACAGGATTAGTAATGTAATGTATGTACACAGTGACCTCACCAGCAGAATAGTGAGTACAGCTCTGGAGTATAATACAGGATATAACTCAGGATCAGTACAGGATAAGTAATGTAATGTATGTACACAGTGACCTCACCAGCAGAATAGTGAGTACAGCTCTGGAGTATAATACAGGATATAACTCAGGATCAGTACAGGATAAGTAATGTAATGTATGTACACAGTGACCTCACCAGCAGAATAGTGAGTGCAGCTCTGGGGTATAATACAGGATATAACTCAGGATCAGTACAGGATAAGTAATGTAATGTATGTACACAGTGACCTCACCAGCAGAATAGTGAGTACAGCTCTGGAGTATGATACAGGATATAACTCAGGATCAGTACAGGATAAGTAATGTAATGTATGTACACAGTGACCTCACCAGCAGAATAGTGAGTACAGCTCTGGAGTATAATACAGGATATAACTCAGGATCAGTACAGGATAAGTAATGTAATGTATGTACACAGTGACCCCACCAGCAGAATAGTGAGTACAGCTCTGGAGTATGATACAGGATATAACTCAGGATCAGTACAGGATAAGTAATGTAATGTATGTACACAGTGACCTCACCAGCAGAATAGTGAGTACAGCTCTGGAGTATGATACAGGATATAACTCAGGATCAGTACAGGATAAGTAATGTAATGTATGTACACAGTGACCTCACCAGCAGAATAGTGAGTACAGCTCTGGAGTATAATACAGGATATAACTCAGGATCAGTACAGGATAAGTAATGTAATGTATGTACACAGTGACCCCACCAGCAGAATAGTGAGTACAGCTCTGGAGTATAATACAGGATATAACTCAGGATCAGTACAGGATAAGTAATGTAATGTATGTACACAGTGACCTCACCAGCAGAATAGTGAGTACAGCTCTGGAGTATAATACAGAATATAACTCAGGATCAGTCCAGGATAAGTAATGTAATGTATGTACACAGTGACCTCACCAGCAGAATAGTGAGTACAGCTCTGGAGTATAATACAGGATATAACTCAGGATCAGTACAGGATAAGTAATGTAATGTATGTACACAGTGACCTCACCAGCAGAATAGTGAGTACAGCTCTGGGGTATAATACAGGATATAACTCAGGATCAGTACAGGATAATTAATGTATGTACACAGTGACCCCACCAGCAGAATAGTGAGTACAGCTCTGGAGTATAATACAGGATATAACTCTGGGTCAGTACAGAATAAGTAATGTAATGTATGTACACAGTGACCTCACCAGCAGAATAGTGAGTACAGGTCTGGGGTATAATACAGGATATAACTCAGGATCAGTACAGGATAATTAATGTAATGCATGTACACAGTGACCTCACCAGCAGAATAGTGAGTACAGCTCTGCAGTATAATACAGGATATAACTCAGGATCAGTACAGGATAAGTAATGTAATGTATGTACACAGTGACCCCACCAGCAGAATAGTGAGTACAGCTCTGGAGTATAATACAGGATATAACTCAGGATCAGTACAGGATAAGTAATGTAATGTATGTACACAGTGACCTCACCAGCAGAATAGTGAGTACAGGTCTGGGGTATAATACAGGATATAACTCAGGATCAGTACAGGATAAGTAATGTAATGTATGTACACAGTGACCTCACCAGCAGAATAGTGAGTACAGCTCTGGAGTATAATACAGGATATAACTCAGGATCAGTACAGGATAAGTAATGTAATGTATGTACACAGTGACCTCACCAGCAGAATAGTGAGTGCAGCTCTGGAGTATAATACAGGATATAACTCAGGATCAGTACAGGATAAGTAATGTAATGTATGTACACAGTGACCTCACCAGCAGAATAGTGAGTACAGCTCTGGAGTATATACAGGATATAATTCAGGATCAGTACAGGATCACCAGCAGAATAGTTATCTATTCTGCATTGAAGTATTTATTAATTAACTCTTGACATTCTAGACCGGCCTTCCGCTTTTCTACCCTGTAGATTTCACAACAGATGGAGGCTCCCTGGTTGGGAAACACTGTTCTAAAGTCTAGACTATTGGTGGGCCCCACATACTAGATTAGTTTTCCCCCCAACCCGTGGATCCATGTATGTGTATTTTGTATATGTTTCTTGCAAAGCAACCAAAACAAGGCTCGTCACCCAGCTTTCCCATACCCCTGAATAGCAAATCTTCCTATTTGCACAGGTCTATGGGACTGCAGAACATATCCCTATTTATCTGAAATAAGCCATTCAGGAGTCAGATAAAGCTGGATTCAGAGCAGTAATGACAGCCATATTTTTTTTTTATTGCCACCCAGCTTTCCCACGCATAGGTATAAATCTCAGACCTCCAGAGAAAGGGAGGATTCGTATTTTCTCTTTAGCGTTGTGGGGACTCGATGAAGCTCTTAAGGCCACATAATCCTCTCGCTGAAGTAAAGCTGCGGCTTAATGCGCCGGTTATTGCGGTGTTAGCGTATTTAATAGTCAGCGGTATAAACAATTACGGAGCGGTTCGAGACGGCGGAGAGGTGAGATAGAAGTTCGCTCATTTGTAAGACAAGTAACTGCTGGACGGCCTGCGGAATAGCTTGACTTTATTATTTTAGGTAACTCAAGTAACTACCGCGTTCAAGTCGCGTCTTGGAAATTTAATTAGAGACGGCGGCTTATTCCCTGAGAGACGCTTGTTCCCCTAAAATGACCTAGAACCGAAATGTGACACAAACCTGACTTCAAACCCCATCTCTCCGCACTGCAGTACCATTTTCTACCACCGTTCTTGGCAAGAACTTCCCATAAGCTGCAATGCAACAGCGCCCCCACTCGTCCTATACCTACCATATCTCTGATTCTTGGAATGCAATGTCTTTGGATCTCAGTCGCACAGAAATATCAGATTATATTATATTTATCATCGGTAATAAGAAGTGTACATTAAATCTTACTGCACAAGGTAGACGTGTGACCCCTTTATAAGATAACATATCCGGATACGGTGATTTATGGCAGGGAATGGATTCGGTGCGGTGTTGTCTTTGGGCCGTGCAGATGAATCCGGGAGGGTTGGGAAAGAAATTAAAAATAAATTCAGGAAATTACGTTTAATAAATCTGCGAAGGTGAACGTCAAGGCTGAGGTTACTGTGTAGTACGCAATAATAGATTGGAAAAGGAAAGACTAGAAAAAACTAGAATTAAATGAAACAGAGAAGTTTTTCCAAACCAGTGTTCCTCCAGCTATTGCAAAACTACAACTCCCAGCATGCCCGGACAGCCGTTGGCTGTCCGGGCATGCTGGGAGTTGTAGTTTTGCAACAGCAGGAGGCACACTGGATGGAAAGCATTGCCATAGAGAGACATTAGAAATTAAATGTGACTTAACTTGCAGTACCACTTTTCACCACCTTCATTGACAAACACTGCCCATAGATATTTATGCAACAGCGCCCCCTCTTTTCTATTTTAATGATCGAACTCATAGGGGAAGATTTATCCAAAGTTGCTCAGTCGCCCATAGCAACCAATCATAGTTTTGGATTGAAGGATTTAGAGGAGACAAGAGACATCAGACCCATCATGTTAATCTGTCTGGGCATGCTGGGAGTTGTAGCTGTTTGCAACAGCTGGAGGCACACTGGTTGGTAAACAATGTCTTATATCTATGCATAACTAAGAATTGCCATTCAGGACAGAATTGCAAGCTGGATGATAACCCCTATAAAAGATGTCCAACACATGGATTATAACTATCTATCTATCTCCTATCTATCTCTCCTATCTATCTATCTCATATCTATCTATCCATCTCATATCTATCTATCTCATCTCTATCTATCTCATATCTATCTATCTATCTATCTCATATCTATGTCATATCTATCTATCTATCTCATATCTATCTATCTCATATCTATCTATCTCATATCTATGTCATATCTATCTATCTATCTCATATCTATCTATCTCATATCTATCTATCTATCTCATATCTATCTATCTCATATCTATCTATCTATCTCATATCTATCTATCTATCTCTCATATCTATCTATCTATCTATCTATCTATCTATCTATCTATCTATATATATATATATATATATATATATATATATATATCTCATATCTATCTATCTCTCATATCTATCTATCTCATATCTATCTATCTCATATCTATCTATCTATCTATCTATCTCATATCTATCTCATATCTATCTATCTATCTATCTATCTCATATCTATCTATCTCATATCTATCTATCTCATATCTATCTATCTATCTATCTCATATCTATCTATCTATCTATCTCATATCTATCTATCTCTCTATCTTATATCTATCTATCTATCCATCTCATATCTATCTATCTCATATGTAGCTATATCTATCTAATATCTATTTATCTATCTCATATCTATCCATCTATCTCTCATATCTATCTATCTCATATCTATCTATCTCATATCTATCTATCTATATCATATCTATCTCATATCTATCTATCTATATCATATCTATCTCATATCTATCTATCTCATATCTATCTCATATCTATCTATCTCTCATATCTATCTATCTCTCATATCTATCTATCTCATATCTATCTATCTCATATCTATCTATCTCATATCTATCTATCTCATATCTAACTATCTCATATCTATCTATCTCATATCTATCTATCTCATATCTATCTATCTCATATCTATCTATCTCATATCTATCTATCTCATATCTATCTATCTCATATCTATCTATCTCATATCTATCTCATATCTATCTATCTCATATCTATCTATCTCATATCTATCTCATATCTATCTATCTCATATCTATCTATCTATCTCATATCTATCTCATATCTATTTATCTCATTTCTATCTCATATCTATCTCATATCTATCTATCTGTCATAGATCATCCAGGGTAGAAAATATGACCGTCCCGCAGTATAGACGACGTTTCCTTAAATCAGGTCCAAAAATCTTACACTGCAGGTAAAGGGTAAAATAGCCCCCCCCCCCCCCCCCCCTCCTTACAGTCAGTACTAGAGCCTTGTAAATCTCTCAGGTCACTACTGTGAATTCCCTCCACCACATCCATATATATCCCGGTCATTATGGAGTCACCCCGTATATTACAGGCTGAGTGCAACTACTTTCCCATATTGTATATTAGGGGACCTGGACCCCCTGATGGCCTTAGCATGTGTGCGGGGGGGACGTCCATGCAGTTAATGAATTCTCTGAGTATAATCTCAGGAGCAGATAAGGATCTCATGGGGGGGGGGGGGGGGGGGTCCTGAGGAGATTTGTCTTAATTACTTCTGAGTCTGAGAAAAGCTGGAGGAGAGCCAACATGGCCGCCACTACAACTCTCATCGGGGCCGTCACTCAACTTGTACTCACACCTAGAAATGTAATGTGCCATGTTATATAAAAGGATGAGGATACAGGGATAAACAGGGGGGGGGGGGGGGACATGAGATAGATAGATATGAGATAGATAGATATGAGATAGATAGATAGATAGATAGGAGATAGATATGAGATAGATAGATATGAGATAGATAGATAGATAGATAGATAGATAGATAGATAGATATGAGATAGATAGATAGATAGATAGATAGATATGAGATAGATAGATAGATAGTTATGAGATAGATATGAGATAGATAGATAGATAGATAGATAGATATGAGATAGATAGATAGATAGATAGATAGATATGAGATAGATAGATAGATAGATAGATAGATAGATAGATAGATAGATAGATATGAGATGGATAGATAGATATGAGATAGATAGATATGAGAATGATATGAGATAGATAAATATGAGATAGATAGAGAGATATATATGAGATAGATAGATAGATAGATGTGAGATAGATAGATAGATAGATAGATAGATATGAGATAGATAGATAGATATGAGATAGATAGATAGATAGATAGATATGAGATAGATAGATAGATACATATGAGATGGATAGATAGATATGAGATAGATATGAGATAGATAGATAGATAGATATGAGATAGATAGATAGATATGAGATAGATAGATAGATAGATAGATAGATAGATAGATATGAGATAGATAGATAGATATGAGATAGATAGATAGATAGATATGAGATAGATGGAGAGATATATATGAGATAGATAGATAGATAGATAGATGTGAGATAGATAGATAGATAGATAGATATGAGATAGATAGATATGAGATAGATATGAGATAGATAGATATCAGATAGATAGAGAGATATATATGAGATAGATAGATAGATATGAGATAGATAGATAAGATGGATAGATAGATAGATAGATAGATATGAGATAGATGGAGATATATATATGAGATAGATAGATAGATAGATAGATAGGAGATAGATAGATAGATAGATATGAGATAGATAGATATGAGATAGATAGATATGAGATAGATAGATAGATATGATAGATAGGTAGATATGAGATAGATAGATATGAAATAGATGGATAGATAGATATGAGATAGATAGATGGATAGATATGAGATAGATAGATAGATATGAGATAAATACCTGAAAACAGAGATCATGGTATTTATTTACTGGATGTTGAAATTATATTTTTTTACCTTATTTCTTCACTAATGGATAATTTTTTTAATCGATTTTTTTCAACTGATTTTTTCCCAACTGATCGTACAGTGTGAACACGGCCTTAGACCTGTCCCATTATTTGGCGCTGATGTTGTCCTCTCGCCGGATGGAGTCTTAATAGTCGGATAGGTTCCAGCTCCCAGACACGGTGATAAACCTTTCTTCCCCGCGTTGCGTCCTCTGTGGCTTTGTCCGGTTTTACTCCATCATTCGCAGAATTACGGTGGATTGGCCCCTAATCCTGGCGGTGAATGATCCTAGCAGATGTTATCAGGCGGCGGACCTCTGCGTACAGCTCCCACCGTGGGACATCAGTCTATAAATCGCCGTCTCCGCGCACATCTGTATCGTATTACTGTGACGATCCCTGCGCCATCTCTCTCCCATAGAAAAGCAAACACCAGCGCCTCTAATCTCCGCAGTAAACGCACCTGACAGACATATTTGTACGGAATAAATATACAGGGGCGGCGGAACGACTGTAATCTGCAACAGAATTGCGGAGAGAAGTCACTGTGATGACCTGTCAGATTGTATGAGGAGCGCGGGGGGCCTGTGCGACAATCATGGCTTCAACCTTTTGTATCCTGTTTTTGTCTATTTATTTCATATCTATATCAGTGTTTTCCAAAACTACAACTCCCAATATGCCCGGACAGCCAAAGGCTATCTATATATTCTCCATCTATTCTTAAGCATTCTATCTAATATCTATCTATCTCTATATATCTATCTATCTATCTATCTCATATCTATCTATCTATCTCATATCTATCTATCTCATATCTATCTATCTATCTATCTCATATCTATCTATCTGTCTCATATCTATCTATCTATCTCATATCTATTTCTCATATCTATCTATCTATCTCATATCTATCTATCTCAAATCTATCTATCTATCCAATATCTATCTACAGTGGGGATCAAAAGTTTGGGCCCCCCAAGTAAAAATTTGTATTGTGCATAAAGATGGAAAATTCTCCAAAAGGCACCAAATTACAGATTAGACATTCTTATAATATGTCAACAAAAGTTAGATTTTATTTCCATCATTTACACTTTCAAAATAACAGAAAAAAAAAAATGGCGTCTGCAAAAGTTTGGGCACCCTGCAGAGTTAATATCTTGTACTGCCCCCTTTGGCAAGTATCACAGCTTGTAAACGCTTTTTGTAGCCAGCCAAGAGTCTTTCAATTCTTGTTTGAGGTATCTTTGCCCATTCTTCCTTACAAAAGTCTTCCAGTTCTTTGAGATTTCTGGGCTGTCTGTCACGCACTGCTCTTTTAAGTTCTATCCATAGATTTTCAATTATGTTGAGGTCAGGAGATTGTGAAGGCCATGGCAAAACCTGCAGTTTACGCCTCTTTGTGTAATCCCCCGTGGATTTCGAGGTATGTTTAGGATCATTATCCATTTGTAGAAGCCATCCTCTCTTTAACTTCAGCTTTTTCACAGATGGCATCAATTTAGCATCCAAAATTTGCAGAAATTTTATTAAATCCATTTTTCCTTCTACTCGTGAGATGTTCCCTGTGCCACTGGCTGCAATACAACCCCAAAGCATGATTGATCCACCCCCATGCTTAACAGTTGGACAGAGGTTCTTTTCATTAAATTCTGTTCCCCTTCTTCTCCAAACGTACCTTTGCTCATTCCAGCCAAAAAGTTCAATTTTAACCTCATCGGTCCACAGAACTTGTTTCCAAAATGCATCAGGCTTGTCTATATGTTCATTTGCAAAGTTCAAACGCTGATTTTTGTGGTGAAGACGTAAAAGAGGTTTTCTTCTGATGACTCTTCCATGAAGACCATATTTGTACAAGTATCTCTTTATAGTGGAATAGTGTACCACAACTCCAGTGTCTGCCAGATCTTTCTGGAGGGATTGTGCAGTCAAACGTGGGTTTTGAATTGTTTTTCTCACAATCCTGCAAGCTGTTCTGTCTGATATTTTTCTTGGTCTTCCAGATCTTGTTTTAACTTCCACTGTTCCTGATGACTGCCATTTCTTAATTACATTTCGAACAGAGGATATTGACATCTGAAAACGTTTTGCCATCTTCTTATAGCCTTCTCCAGCTTTGTGAGCGTCAACTATTTTCAGTTTCAGATTTCTAGACAACTGCTTAGAAGAACCCATGGTGCTGATTGTTGGGGCAAGGTCAGATGAGTCTGGGCATTTAAAACCTTTGAGATTGACATCACCTGGTCTTCCCAGATGATGATTGAGAACAATCTATGACACTGGCAGGTCTCAGCTTTGCAAAGGGGGCAGTACAAGATATTAACTCTGCAGGGTGCCCAAACTTTTGCAGACGCCATTTTTTTGTTTTCTGTTATTTTTAAAGTGTAAATGATGGAAATAAAATCTAACTTTTGTTGACATATTACATATTATTTAGGTGCACTACTGTGGTAGATGTATACAATGACATTGGCTAACCCTCAACACTGATGTTAAAATTGAGACATTAGCCAGTATATCCTTATATGAAGGGCACACCTGAGCCCGCGCACCAACGCCAAGGTTTCTCAAATTGCGCATATTATAAGACTGTTGAGACCCAATTAGCTCCTAGCAGGCTATAACTACCCCTCCCCCTTATTACAATAATTAATTAAATAATAACTGACACAACAACAATTCAATGGGTGGGGATCGGCCACAGCTTTATTTATAAAATTACTTATATAAATAACAATTTAACTGTAACAAAGACACCGATTGGCTTCTTACCAACCCGAGAGGTGCTGCCACACTGTCCTGTGTGGAGGTCTACCCCGGGTTGACCCCGCTTTCACCGTCTTCTTACCGCCAAGCTGTGACTTACAATAAACAGAGATACAAAAAGGGAGGGAGGGCAAAACTCCGGGTCCTGGGCAGATTGAGGGGGGGAAGGGAGGCACCACAGCTATAAATACCCAGGGGAGGGCCCCTGAAAGCCCGGGAAACTATTACACCCCTGATTGGTGCACTCCTTCCCCCCCACCCATGGGACATACCACTATAGTTACCAACAAGTTTTTACAGACGGGGGAGGGGGCTAAAAACCTTGCCTGTATATTTCTTAACCCCTTAACTGCTCACCAGTCAGGGGGCAAGCTAGTTATGCACAGCTTGCCCCTCCAGAATGTCTAATTTGTAATTTGATGCCTTTTGGAGATTTTTCCATCTTTCCTTGGCTTCTTTATGCACATTAATACAAATTTTTACCTGGGGGGGCCCAAACTTTTGATCCCCACTGTATCTATCTATCTCATATCTATCTATCTCATATCTATCTATCTCATATCTATCTATTTATCTCATATCTATCTCATATCTATCTATTTATCTCATGTCTATCTATCTATCTCATATCTATCTATCTATCTATTTATCTATCTCATATCATATCTAAAGGCAGCCATAAGTTGTCACCCAGCTTTCCCACAACCAGATATAACTGAAACCCTTGAGGTGTGCCCTAATTCTAGTTGGGGTGGAAACAATGAGAAAGGCTGCTTCTGCAGGGCATGCTCACACAGCTTTCCCTGACTCCTGAATGTCAAATGTAAAGAGCAGCAACACAATACTGTAGAAGTAAACAGGTTAGCCATCATTCAGGGTTCACAGAAAGCTGGATGATAGTCCATGATCACCTACCTCTCATCATCTTTATGAAACTTATAATCCTGTTTTAGTAACAGGGAGACGTCACTTATTAAAGACTCCACGTTATCTGTCTCCGGCGCTAATTCAATATGGCGAATCACGGATGGATGGATGGATGGATGGATGGATGCCCACCTGGAATCTCCTGCCTCTATAATGTGCACTTCCTAAAACCCTAAAAGTTCAGGGAGGGGGGAGTAGTATAAATACTGGGGCCTGTTACAGAGTTTGCTTTGGGGCCCAAGAGCTACAAGTTAACCAAACGACAAACTCAGCTCTGCTACATTGACATTTTTTACCACAGCTGCATCTAATGGTCTAGCAAAGTGGTCTCCAAACAGTGGACCTCCAGATGTTGCCAAACTAAAACTTCCAGCATGCACGGACAGCTAACAAGCTAAACACTGGGGAACACTGTGCTAGACCATGAGATGAAGAAGCAGTGAGAATGCCGATGTAGCAGAGCTGAGTTGGTGCATTAGTGCAATATATTGTAATTTTGCAACCTCTATCCATCAGGTCATACTGGGAGTTGTAGTTCTGCAATGGTTGGAGCGTGACAAGTAGGGAAGCACTTAGACCCTTAGATGCAGCAGTATTAAGAACATCACCATAGTAAAGATGAGTTTGTCCATTGGTGCAGTTTATTGAAGTTTTGGTACCTCTGACCATCAGGCTATGCTGGGAGTTGTAGTTTTGCAAGAGCTGAAGAGCCACAGTCTGGGGAACACTGTTCGACCCTTAGATGCAGAAGCGCTGAGTATGGCAATGTCGCAGAGCCGACTTCCCCTGTTGGTGCAATTCATTGTAGTTTTGCAACCTCTTGCCGTCAGGTCATGCTGGGAGTTGTAGTTGTGAAACAGCTGGAAAGCCACAGTCTGGGCAATACTGGACTAAACCATTAGGTGCCAATGTTGGATGTCAATGTAGCAGAGCCGACTTTGTCTGTTGTTGCAATTCATTGTAATTTTGCAACCTTTAGCTGCCAGGTCATGCTGGGAGTTGTAGTTTTGCAACAATGGTAGAGCCACAGGTTGGAAAACGCTAGGTCCGTCTATGTTTAGATCACCTGTTAACCTACTGTTTGCCAAAAAGCATTTTTTGCACACAAAAGTCACAAACCATCACTTCTGCAATAGTGTATTTGTTATATGAGATATGAGAGAGAGAGAGAGAGAGAGAGAGAGAGAGAGAGAGAGAGAGAGAGAGAGAGAGAAGAGGGAGAGAGAGAGGGGGAGAGAGAGAGAGAGAGAGAGAGAGAGAGAGAGAGAGATAAGAGAGAGAGAGAGAGAGAGAGAGAGAGAGAGAGAGAGAGAGAGAGAGATATGAGAGAGAGATATGAGAGATATGAGAGAGATAAGAGAGAGAGAGAGAAGAGATATAAGAGAGAGATATGAGAGAGAGAGAGAGAGAGAGAGAGAGAGATGAGAGAGAGAGATATGAGAGAGATAAGAGAGAGAGAGAGATAAGAGATATAAGAGAGAGAGATATGAGAGAGAGAGAGATATGAAATAGATAGATAGATAGATATGAGATAGATAGATAGATAGATATGAGATAGATAGAAATTAGATAGATAGATAGATATGAGATGGATATATATTAGATAGATAGATAAATATGACATAGATAGATAGGAGATAGATAGATAGATATGAGATGGATAGATAAATAAATAGATAGATAGATAGATAGATAGATAGATAAATATAAATATCCTATTAGAACATCATTTTATTCTGCAACATATAATTTGCAATACAAGACAACACAGACAGGGGGCGCCAAAGAAATTTACAGATTTAGAACATACAGTAGATCAGATGAACTCTCCAGATTCTTTCCAATACAGAAGTGTTCCATGTCTGATAATCCAGTGTTTCCGAACCAGTGTGCCTCCAGCTGGTGCAAAACTACAATTCCCATCATGCCGGGAGTTGTAGTTTTGCAACAGCTGGAGGCATGCTGGTTGGGAAACCACTTTTTGCCCCCATTGATGCCAAATTAAAGGAGTTTTACCATCTATAAGACGAGTTAAGCATTAACCCGATCTGCATCCGACATGTGATTCGGGAGACTGATCGAAGCCAAATAAAACACGTCAGTGCCCCCCGAGGAGTTCCCTAAGCAGTACCAGATTGCCCAAGAAAAATGAAACATTAACCTCTTAGCATATACAGAGAAAGCGAGGCCGCAGAGGCAGCAGCGCAATAAAACAGGCTGGAAAAACACATCGGGAACCCCCCGGGGGCCCCCAAACTTATAGGAAATCCAATAAAAGTCAGAGAACAAATAGCCGGGGGGGCTCCCAGCGGCTCTGCCCCGCAGCCAATAAAAACGCAGCGCCAATCGAATGGGGAAGGGGACAGGTGAGAGGCTTAGTCCCCGAGAAAAATAAACATTGACAAAAAAAAAAAAGAGAGAAAAAAAAAAAGCCAAAAAGCAGCCAATAAAGGCAGCGATGTGTCACCTGGGAGACGCAGGTAACGCCAAAAATACGGAAAAAAAATAACGACTTCGTACAACGAACAGGAAGGAGAAGACTGAGAACTGATGTAAAGCGAGCGCCCCGGGGGAAGTCATCGCGCCCGCACCGAAACGTTTTACAGGGCCCCCGGCACGACCCTGTAAAAGGTGACAAGACTAGCGGGAGGGAGCGCAGGCGTACGCATGTGCGCAGCCACCAACTTGAGTCGCTGGCTATTAACCCCTCCATTTCCAGGGGCATTGGTCGTCACCTTTTACAGTCGGGGCCCTTCTGCTATAGGGCCACATAGCCGGCTTTGACCGAAACAGCGGAGAAATGCGTATATTGCGATAGATTAATATACCTAAGCTTTCTTTTTTCCCCAACAAGTGTGCCTCCAGCTGTTGCAAAATTACAACACCCAGCATGCCCGGACAGCCTTCGGCTGTCCGGGCATGCTGGGAGTTGTAGTTTTGCAACAGCTGGAGGCATCACGGTTTGGAAATTTTGGAATAAAATAAATAATCAGAACCTATAAATAAAGAAATCTTTATTAATATACTTTATATACTTTATTATACACTTCATTGATATCTCTGCTATTAAGAGCTTTGCTTTCTGTCAGTGAATGAAGAAATTGTCCATTCAGATCGAGCAAACCTGTAAAAAGTTCTGCTAAGAAATTGATATAATTGTATTCAGTCTAAAATCCCGCTGGTAGTTTCGCTACAATGTATCAGTTTAAAGGGGTTATCTAGGAAAAAAAAATTTTTTTATATATCAACTGGCTCCAGAAAGTTAAACAGATTTGTAAATTACTTCTATTAAAAAATCTTAATCCTTTCAGTACTTATGAGCTTCTGAAGTTAAGGTTGTTCTTTTCTGTCTAAGTGCTCTCTGATGACACGTGTCTGGGGAAACGCCCAGTTTAGAAGCAAATCCCCATAGCAAACATCTTCTAAACTGGGCGGCTCCCGAGACACGTGTCATCAGAGAGCACTTAGATAGAAAAGAACATCCTTAACTTCAGAAGCTCATAAGTACTGAAAGGATTAAGATTTTTTAATAGAAGTAATTTACAAATCTGTTTAACTTTCTGGAGCCAGTTGAGATATATATATATATATATATATATATATATATATATATATATATATATAGTAGTTTTTTCCTGGAATACCGTTTTAAAGTTCAGGCTGTTCTAGACTGGATACAATTGTATCACTTCTCAGCTGAGAGCAGGACGAGCTATGTACAATGTATCAGTCTGGAGTCCAGGTTGTTTAGCTCACAGAGCATTGTCTATACTGAATATAACTGTATAATCTCAGCTAAGAGCCGTTCTAGCTAGGTACAATGTATCAGTCTGGAGATCAAGGTCGTTTAGCTCACAGAGCATTGTCTAGACTAGATACAATTGTATCACTTCTCAGCTGAAACTGACAAGTTGATTAAAATGATTCTGACTGCCGATCAATATATATTAATACTTCTATACTTATATGCCATTGTTAATGCTGCAAAAATATATTTGTTACCCACCCTTAACCTATAAATCAGCTTGCTATCTGCTCGTGACTAAGATGGAAACCTTGGGATGACGCCAGAAGGACCAAGATGAGAAGTCAAAAGACAAAATATTTGAGGAAGATATAGATTGAGTAGAAAGGCAGAGAGATCTGTGATTTTCTGGGAGAATAGGGGGATGGTGAACTACGGCCAAAAAAAGAAATTAATTTTTAATATGCTAATGCATACAGACACAAAGCTCAAATAACCAATCAAAATATAACATGATGATTTTGATGTGATAACTAACCTCCCCTTTTTTGTCAAATGTAAAAACCAATGCACTTCCGTGTATTAAACAGAATTCTCTGAGAACTCTTGGGAACAGTTCCTGGGTTTCCTTGCTGAGAGAGTTTTATACCAACTTTTTGTCTGGTGTCTATTTCTTGTGTTGACACTCAGCAGTATACAGCAGCAGTCACGCACATTTTAAGGCCTCATCCACACCCATCCTTGACAAAACCAGGACTAGATGTGTACAATGTATCCTGGAGTCCAGGCTGTGTAGCTCACAGAGCATTGTCTATACTAAATATAACTGTATAATCTCATGTAAGAGCCGACTAGATATGTACAATGTATCAGTCTGGAGTCCAGGGTGTTTAGCTCACAGAGCATTGTCTAGGCTGAATACAGTTGTCTATATTTCTCAGCTTAGAGCAGGACTAGATTTTTACAATGAATTAGTTTAAAGGGGTACAGAAGAAATTCCTTTCTTTTTGGAACACTGATGACATCACGACCACAGTGCTCTCTGCTGACATCTCTGTCCATTTTAGCAACCGTGCATAGCAGATGTATGCTAAGGGCAGCATGGTGGCTTAGTGGTTAGCACTGCTGCCTTGCAGTGCTGGGGCCTTGGGTTCAAATCCCACTAAGGACAACAATAAATAAAGACTTATTATTATTAATATTATAATAATGTCAGCAGAGAGCAGTGTGTTCGTGATGTCATCAGAGAGCATTCCAAAAAGAAATGAATTTCCTCTGTAGTATTCAGCAGCTAATAAATACAGGAAGGATTAAGATTTTTTAATAGAAGTAATTTACAAATATGTTTAACTTTCTGGCACCAGTTGATTTAAAAAAGAAAAAAAAATTGTTTTTCCACCGGAGTACCCCTATAAAGTCCAGGCTGTTTAGCTTACAAAGCATTGTCTAGACTGGATACAATTGTATATACTTCTCAGCTAAGAGCAGGACTAGCTATGTATAATGGATCAGTCTGGAGTCCAGGTTGTTTAGCTCACAGAGCATTGTCTAGACTGGATACAATTATACAACAATACATGGGGTCACTGCTTCTAAACAAATGATCTCATTCACTGACAGCAAACTGGTATCTTGAAATTGAACCATGAGGTATATAAAAAGAGTTGTAGAACTTAATCTCGGGCCCCTTTTACACCTGGGAATGTAACATGGAGGTTGGGAGTTGAAAGATGATGGGAGTTAGAGGCTTTGCATCAATATCTATCAGTTACACTAAGTCATTGAATAGAGAAATAACATTCAATGATACAATCTCAAGGTGATGAGATCCCATTCCATTCCTTAGTAGTATTACTCGCGAATATTCGCAATTCGAATTTTATTCTCGAATATCGCACATTCGCGAATACGCGAATATTCGCGAATATAGCACTATATATTCGCAATTACGAATATTCGGTTTTTTTCCGCTTATGCAAATTTTAGCATATGCTCATTTTCACATATGCAAATTTTCTTATATGCAAATTTTTTACTGTGTTAATTTTTCTTATATGCAAATTTTCTGGTATGACATTTTTTTGCATATGCGCATTTTCGCGTATTCTAATTTTCTGGTATGCGAATTTTCGGTTTTGAACTTTGCCGTATATGCGCATTTTCACATGTGATAAATTTTCTTATATGCAAATTTTTTAATAGGCGCAGTTTCTCGTATGTAAATTTTCGTATATGCGAACATGTGCACGAATATTACACGTATGTGAATGTAGCGAATATATGACGAATATTCGTCCATATATTCGCCAAATATCGCAAATTCGAATATGGCCTATGCCGCTCAACACTATTCCTTAGTGTAATCTGTGCAGTTCACAGTTTCGCCTGTAGATGGCAGCATTTAAAGGGACATTGAAATCACTTGCACTTCTGAATATTTATACAAAATATTTTTACCAGGAGAAATTACAAATTGATAACATTTGTTTTCAAATTTACATCTACAAATATTGACCTTCCACATTATACTATATACTGTACATCAGTGGTCTCCAAACTGCGGCCCTCCAGATGTTGCAAAACTACAATTCCCAGCATGCCCGGACAGCCTTTGGCTGTCCGGGCATGCTGGGAGTTGTAGTTTTGCAACATCTGGAGGACCGCAGTTTGGAGACCACTGCTGTACATCATCAGTTCCTGTTCCTGTGTGGAGTATTTGCTGCATAGTCTATAATAGTCCAGGTTGGACATGTATGTGGCATGAGTATATAGTACTCAACCCTCGTGACCAGCTGAACATGGTATATAGTGCATGGTGGTCAGGGATGTTATGCAAAAATCTGAAATTATCTGCAACATATAGTTCATTGTGCCTTAGAGTCTGAAATATGAGCCCAGTGTGGATTGTGGTCAGTAATACAAGCCAGAGTGTTATAGATATATAAGAAGCTTAAATAGTGGTCAGTAGCATGCAGTGAACAGTCCCCAGTGGTCAGTGATGTAAAGTGCATGGTCCTACCTAGTGTACAATTGTACATAGTCCCTGGTGGTCAGTGGAATCTAGTGCATAATTCCTGGTAGTCCATGGTAAGTAGTACAGTCATGGCCGTAAATGTTGGCACCCCCTGAAATTTTTCAAGAAAATGAAGTATTTCTCACAGAAAAGGATTGCAGTAACACATGTTTTGCTATACACATGTTTATTCCCTTTGTGTGTATTGGAACTAAACCAAAAATGGGAGGAAAAAAAAGCAAATTGGACATAATGTCACCAAACTCCAAAAATGGGCTGGACAAAATTATTGGCACCCTTTCAAAATTGGGGAAAAATATGATTGTTCAAGCCTGTGATGCTCCTTTAAACTCACCTGGGGGCAAGTAACAGGTGTGGGCAATATACAAATCCCACCTAACCAAATAAAAAGGAGAGAAGTTCACTTAGTCTTTGCATTGTGTGTCTGTGTGTGCCACACTAAGCATGGACAACAGAAAGAGGGGAAAGAGAACTGTCTGAGGACTTGAGAACCAAAATTGGGGGGAAATATCAACAATCTCAAGGTTACAAGTCCATCTCCAGAGATCTAGATTTGCCGTTGTCCACAATGCACAACATTATCAGGAAGTTTACAACCCATGGCCCTGTAGCTAATCTCCCTGGGCGTGGACGGAAGAGAAAAATTGATGAAAGGTGTCAACGCAGGATAGTACGGATGGTGGATAAGCAGCCCCAAACAAGTTCCAAAGATATTCAAGCTGTCCTGCAGGCTCAGGGAGCATCAGTGTCAGCGCGAACTATCCGTTTTGTATGCTCCCTGGTGGGTAGTGGTATGTAGTGTGTGGTGTATGGTAGATAGTGGTATGTAGTGTGTGGTGTATGGTAGATAGTGGTATGTAGTGTGTGGTCTCTGGTAGATAGTGGTATGTAGTGTGTGGTATGTTTTGTATGCTCCCTGGTAGGTAGTGGTATGTAATGTGTGGTATGTTTTGTATGCTCCCTGGTAGGTAGTGGTATGTAGTGTGTGGTATGTTTTGTATGCTCCCTGGTAGGTAGTGGTATGTAATGTGTGGTATGTTTTGTATGCTCCCTGGTAGGTAGTGGTATGTAGTGTGTGGTATGTTTTGTATGCTCCCTGGTAGGTAGTGGTATGTAGTGTGTGGTATGTTTTGTATGCTCCCTGGTAGGTAGTGGTATGTAGTGTGTGGTATGTTTTGTATGCTCCCTGGTAGGTAGTGGTATGTAGTGTGTGGTATGTTTTGTATGCTCCCTGGTAGGTAGTGGTATGCAGTTCATATTCCCTGCTGATGAGCATAGACCCTGCGCACTGGTAGGTGGTTATGGTCCCTCTTGTTCTTAGTCATAGTGTTTAGTCCTTGGAGGTCACTGATACAGTAGGTATCTGTCGATTTTCTGTCATTCTACAGATGAAAATAGGATTAAATAAGCAGAACAGAAACATCAATCTACAACTAAGTATAATAATCAGGAAAAACAGGAAAATCTTATCTACAGACACAATCGCTTCCTCCAATGTTTGTATTAACTGGTTTATAAATGTCACAACCAGGTTATTAAGAGCGAGGGTGGGGCCAGTAACATATATACAGTATATATATATATATATATATATATATATATTCATACCACTATATATAGAAAGTTGTTCTACTGGAAACTCTATAAACAATGTTATGTCTACTGCAAATACTGAGGAAACAAAGGATCCTAAATATCAACATGAGTGACCAATGTACAAGAGCAGGTCTGCTACATTACCGAGGTATGAACTGTATATTCTACTACACAGGGGCAGTATTATAGTAGTTATATTATTGTATATAGGAGCAGTATTATAGTAGTTATATTCTTGTATATAGGAGCAGTATTATAGTAGTTATATTCTTGTATATAGGAGCAGTATTATAGTAGTTATATTCTTGTATATAGGAGCAGTATTATAGTGGTTATATTCTTGTATATAGGAGCAGTATTATAGTAGTTATATTCTTGTATATAGGAGCAGTATTATAGTAGTTATATTCTTGTATATAGGAGCAGTATTATAGTAGTTATATTCTTGTATATAGGAGCAGTATTATAGTAGTTATATTCTTGTATATAGGAGCAGTATTATAGTAGTTATATTCTTGTATATAGGAGCAGTATTATAGTGGTTATATTCTTGTATATAGGAGCAGTATTATAGTAGTTATATTCTTGTATATAGGAGCAGTATTATAGTAGTTATATTCTTGTATATAGGAGCAGTATTATAGTAGTTATATTCTTGTATATAGGAGCAGTATTATAGTAGTTATATTCTTGTATATAGGAGCAGTATTATAGTAGTTATATTCTTGTATATAGGAGTATTATAGTAGTTATATTCTTGTATATAGGAGCAGTATTATAGTAGTTATATTCTTGTATATAGGAGCAGTATTATAGTAGTTATATTCTTGTATATAGGGGGCAGTATTATAGTAGTTATATTCTTGTATATAGGAGCAGTATTATAGTAGTTATATTCTTGTATATAGGAGCAGTATTATAGTAGTTATATTCTTGTATATAGGAGCAGTATTATAGTAGTTATATTCTTGTATATAGGAGCAGTATTATAGTAGTTATATTCTTGTATATAGGGGGCAGTATTATAGTAGTTATATTCTTGTATATAGGAGGCAGTATTATAGTAGTTATATTCTTGTATATAGGAGCAGTATTATAGTAGTTATATTCTTGTATATAGGAGCAGTATTATAGTAGTTATATTCTTGTATATAGGAGCAGTATTATAGTAGTTATATTCTTGTATATAGGAGCAGTATTATAGTAGTTATATTCTTGTATATAGGAGCAGTATTATAGTAGTTATATTCTTGTATATAGGAGCAGTATTATAGTAGTTATTTTCTTGTATATAGGAGCAGTATTATAGTAGTTATATTCTTGTATATAGGGAGCAGTATTATAGTAGTTATATTGTTATATTCTTACGCATAGGGGGTAGTATTATGTTCTTGTCTGCAGGAGGCAGTATAACAGAAGATACTGTATACTCCATACATTGACCGTATATTGCAGCATTTATGTGACAAGGTGGAAATCTCTGTGTTCTTAGATGGACAAGCACTAGGTACTTGTGTAGGCCGCAGTACTGGCAATGTGTGGCATGTTCCAAATGCAGATGGAATGGGGACTCGTAAAAGTTACATTGCTTTTCAGTCATTTTTAGATGGTGTGTGATTGGCGGTGAATGGAGGTTTTGTGCCGTAACTCAATCATTCCAATAATCACTACATTGTGTATTGTTTGGGCTCCGCGAGCCCCATAGAGGATGAAATAACCCGAGCGCACATTAAATTCAATCTTCTGTTTCCAGACTAAGACGTGACATCTTTACTGCCATGTATTACAAATATTATTAAGGTTGGGATTACCGTGATTGCTCGTTTTTTTGTGGCCGTATTTAAATGTTTTGACATAATTCTGTGCACCGTACATTAAACATTTTATGCCCTTGTAATCCTATAGATCAGGCTGAAAGTTGCCACAAAGTAAATGTTATAAACCAAATGGATGATTTTATGGTCTGTGGAGGGGTAGAGAATAAACCCGATCAGGTGACACGGGACAAAATCACTTCCTCTTCTCAATAAGTGGAAAATCAAACAACTGGAGGGAAAAAAATGGAAATCTGAGATTTTTCTAGTGTTGCTGCGAAACCTCGACTGGAAGAAAAATAAATATCTGACATACAGTGAACACGCACTTATACAAATACAGTAAAGACACATTAAATAAACGTTACTGAAAACCGTACAGAGTAAGAGGTGTCCCAAATACTGAGGAATGACTAAAGTAATTTCCGGAGTATGAAGGATCCCAGAATATGTCTGTACAGGTAAAGTAAGAGTGACATAATAAAACTATAAGTACTTACTGTGGTGGAGTCCACTTCTAACAGTAACTAGTATTGTGGTGCTCTCTATGTACAAGAATATAACTACTATAATACTGCTCCTATATACAAGAATATAACTACTATAATACTGTCTCCTATATACAAGAATATATCTACTATAATACTGCTCCTATATACAAGAATATATCTACTATAATACTGCTCCTACATACAAGAATATAACTACTATAATACTGCCTCCTATATACAAGAATATAACAACTATAATACGACTCCTATATACAAGAATATAACTACTATAATACTGCCTTCTATTTACAAGAATATAACTACTATAATACTGCTCCTATATACAAGAATATAACTACTATAATACTGCTCCTATATACAAGAATATAACTACTATAATACTGCTCCTATATACAAGAATATAACTACTATAATACTGCTCCTATATACAAGAATATAACTACTATAATACTGCTCCTATATACAAGAATATAACTACTATAATACTGCTCCTATATACAAGAATATAACTACTATAATACTGTATCCTATATACAAGAATATAACTACTATAATACTGCTCCTATATACAAGAATATAACTACTATAATACTGCTCCTATATACAAGAATATAACTACTATAATACTGCCTTCTATTTACAAGAATATAACTACTATAATACTGCTCCTATATACAAGAATATAACTACTATAATACTGCTCCTATATACAAGAATATAACTACTATAATACTGCTCCTATATACAAGAATATAACTACTATAATACTGCTCCTATATACAAGAATATAACTACTATAATACTGCTCCTATATACAAGAATATAACTACTATTATAATGTCTCTTATGTACAAGAATATAACTGGGTTAATACGCTCTGGTATCTATAACAATTTTACTATAATACTGCCACCTATGGATAAGAATTAAGTCGCACTATTTCTCACAGTTATATCACAGAACATCAATTATAAATAAATAGTTCGTATTTGTTCTGTTTGCGATAGAATCTAAGAATTATCTCTGTTCAGCACTGGAAGTTAATTGTTCTCATCTATCAGTCGGATTATTTAGCAGTTGTTGTCGCTGTTTGGTGTCTCATTTATCTGGCGCTATCTGACGGTAATATCTGTTTTGCATCTTTTGCTCTTTACACTGGGGAGATGTAAAGTATTTGTGCAATGGGACGAGACTGTAAGAAAATGAGGAGCCAGGAATAGAATCAGGGCCACAAGGCTAAAATAACAATCTCCTAATATGTACCTGGTGCTAAAAAATAGCCCTGGTTACAGATCTCCGTATCTTGTTATTGCCCGGATACATCTCTGTAGGTTCCTCCTCCCATCCCCGGGTAAGGTAAGAGGCTTGGCTTTGGTCACGTGATAGTAGCCTATACTGGATCTAGACACCAGGACTCTTGGATAAGAAATACTGAGAGGAGAGGGGTCCTCAAACCCAAAACAAACTAGGAACCCCCATTACTACCTCCCTGCACCCCAGAATGGGAAGGTTCAGGAATTCAGTCCCACTTTCTATCTCTGGTAGAAGTGAAGGATGTTAAAGGGGTACTCCGGTGCTACAGCGTTCTGAACATTTTGTTCAAAATGCTCGGAGACCGAGGCAGTGATCATGATGTCACAGCCACGCCCCCTCCATTCATGTCTATGGGAGGGGGCGTGTCTGTTGACACGCCCCCTCCCATAGACATGAATGGAGGGGCGTGGCATGACATCACAAGGGGGCGTGGCTGTGGCATCATGACCACTGTAACAGGAACCCAGCGTTTGTTTAGAACTACGGTGCTGCGGGAGATCGCGAGGCGGCCCCGGCAGCAGGACCCCCATGATCAGACATTTAATCCCTTATCCTTTGGATAGGGGATAAGATGTCTAGTAGCAGAGTACCCCTTTAAACACTTGGCCTGTGTCCATTCCTTTGTTTTGCAGTATATGCAGAAACAGGGAGAAAGATCATAAATGTTAACCCCGCCCATGAGGAGCATAAAGAAAACATGGACCTTCTGCCCCCAGGTACAATCATGACTCTACTACTGACAGCAGACATGTAGCGCACAGGCATGTCTGCTAGAAAATGCTGATGTTACGGACATGTCCCCGCACCGGCTGCCCGCTAGGGAGGAGCGGAGAGGAGCCAAACAGGAGAACTGCACTGTGGACCGGACATTGAACCAAAGGCAGAAACTGCGTCTGCCAGTAGCCACTGTGCCTGTGCCCACTTTGTTGCTCAGTATATGTGACCCAGGGTGCCCATGCCATCCCAATGGGGACAGAGCGGACTGGAGCAAAACAGAAGGGAAAGAGGGGTCCGGAGGGGGCAGAGGAGTCTGGAGGTGGAGGCAGAGGGGTCTGGAGTAGGGGCAAAGGGGTCTGAAGAAGGGGACAGAGGGGTCTGAAGAAGGGGATAGAGGGGTCTGAAGAAGGGGATAGAGGGGTCTGAAGAAGGGGATAGAGGGGTCTGAAGCAGTGGTCATGTCCTTGGGAAAAAAGTGCAGGAATTCACCCAAGATCTCCACTCAAGGGCTGGTCCTGCAGGACCAGTCCTTGAGTTGAAATCTTGGCTGAGTTCCTGCATTTGGGAACGGTGTTCCTGCTGTGGAAAAAGTGCAGGAACTCAGTTCCTATGGGTTCCTGCAGGACTTGAGGCCTGGTCTGAAGGAGAATAGAGGGGAGCAGAGGGGTCTGAGGGAGGAGCAGAGGCATCTGGAGGAAGAGGACATAAGGGTCTGGAGGAGAGGCAGAGGGGTCTATTAAAGGACAGAGAGAGGGGTCTGGAGAAGGGGGACAGAAGTCTGGAAGAGAGGCAGAGGAGTCTAAAGAAGGACAGAAGAGTATGGAGAGGAGGAGTCTGGAGGAGGAGGACAGAGAAGTCTGGAGGAGGACAGAGGGGTCTGGAGAAGGGGACAAAGAAGTCTGGAGGAGCAGAGAAGTCTGGAGGAGAACAGAGGGGTCTGGAGAAGGGGACAAAGAAGTCTGGAGGAGAACAGAGGAGTCTGGAGGAGGGAGCAGAGGGGTCTGGAGGAGGGAGCAGAGGGGTCTGGAGGAGGGAGCAGAGGGGTCTGGAGGAGGGAGCAGAGGGGTCTGGAGGAGGGAGCAGAGGGGTCTGGAGGAGGGAGCAGAGGAGTCTGGAGGAGGGAGCAGAGGAGTCTGGAGGAGGGAGCAGAGGAGTCTGGAGGAGGGAGCAGAGGAGTCTGGAGGAGGGAGCAAAGGCGTCTGGAGGAGGGAGCAGAGGAGTCTGGAGGAAGGATCAGAGGAGTCTGGAGGAGGGAGCAGAGGAGTATGGAGGAGGGAGCAGAGGAGTATGGAGGAGGGAGCAGAGGGGTCTGGCGAAGGGGGCAGAGGAGTCTGGAGGAGGGAGCAGAGGAGTCTGGAGGAGGGAGCAGAGGGGTCTGGAGGAGGGAGCAGAGGGGTCTGGAGGAGGGAGCAGAGGGGTCTGGAGGAGGGAGCAGAGGGGTCTGGAGGAGGGAGCAGAGGAGTCTGGAGGAGGGAGCAGAGGAGTCTGGAGGAGGGAACAGAGGGGTCTGGAGGAGGGAGCAGAGGAGTCTGGAGGAGGGAGCAGAGGGGTCTGGAGGAGGGAGCAGAGGGGTCTGGAGGAGGGAGCAGAGGGGTCTGGAGGAGGGAGCAGAGGGGTCTGGAGGAGGGAGCAGAGGAGTCTGGAGGAGGGAGCAGAGGAGTCTGGAGGAGGGAACAGAGGGGTCTGGAGGAGGGAGCAGAGGAGTCTGGAGGAGGGAGCAGAGGGGTCTGGAGGACGGAGCAGAGGGGTCTGGCGAAGGGGGCAGTGAGGTCTTGAGTTGGGGGAAGAGGGATCTGGAGGACAATAGAGGGGTGGGCCAAAATGAGGGAACTTTCTCATTTCCTTCAGCCATATACAATGTATTCAGGACAATTCTATGAGTAATATAACAGCCTGGGAGAAGACAGTTACTTCCTCCTGAGCCCCCTCATTGCTGCCGCCCATTATAATCACCGGGTCTGTAATGCATCATATTCAGGGGGTACAAAGAAGCTGAAGGCGCGTCGTGTTCTCCTGCAGATTCTACATTAGATACAGAGAGCAGAGAAAAATAATCACACACAATAGGCTCGCAGTAGGTAGGTAGTCAGGTAGGTAGGGAACCTTCTAATAGGTCAGTGTTTCCAAACAGTGTGCCTCCAGCTATTGCAAAACTAAAACTCCCATGCTGGGAGTTGTAGTTTTGCAGCAGCTGGAGGCACACTGTTTGGAAAACACTGTATTAGGTTGATTCTCCCAGCAGATAGGTAGGGAACCTTCTATTAGATAAATGTCCCCATTAAGTAGTCCCCCCCCCCCCCAAATAAGTCCCATGTAGGTAGGTAGGTAAGTAGGGAACCTCCTATTAGGTAGATGCCCCTAGTAGGTGGTAGTCAGGTAGGTAGGGAACCTTCTATTAATTAGGTAGTGAGGTAGGTAGGGAGCCTCCTAATAGGTCAGTGTTTTCCAAACAATGTGCCTCCAGCTGTTGCAAAATTATAACTCCCAGCATGCTGGGAGTTGTAGTTTTGCAGCAGCTGGAGGCACACTGTTTGGAAAACACTGTATTAGGTTGATTCTCCCAGCAGATAGGTAGGGAACCTTCTATTAGATAAATGTCCCCATTAAGTAGTCCCCCCCCCCCAAATAAGTCCCCTCCAAAAGAAAATAAAAAAATCCTACTCACCCTCCAACAACTTTTGCGCTGAGGCTTTTGCATCCTCCGCTCTGTTAGGGGTGAAGGACCTTCTCCATGCAGGACCTGCCGTGCGATAAAATGATGTCATCACTTGGAAGGTCCTGGACCCTCCAGATAACAGATTACCTAACATACCCATAGACTTCAACTTGGTGACATTTTGGGGGAGGGGATTTATTAACTGGCATGTACCTGCAATTGCATTACACTTTTTTAGGCTTATATACATCAGTATAGTATCACACAGCATAGACTTATAAACTCCTGGACAGTATTACACTGCATAGGCTTAGATACAATAAGACAATCACACAGCATAGGATTAGATACATCAGGACAAAATCACACACCATAGGCTTAGATACATCAGGAAATAATCAGACTTTATAAATCTTTACACATCAGGATAGCATCCCAGGCTTAGATACAGACTGTATCACACATAATAGGCTTTATACAATTAGTAGCACAGTGGCCTGCTTAACGCTAAAGACTGTTTGTCGCAGCAAAGCCTGTGAGGAACCTGCAGCCCGGTTACCTCAAGAGAAACTGTTTAATTTGCATAAGAAGTTCAGTAAAAGTTCCAGTTATCTCATAAAATCTGCTGTGGACATTCCGTTTATTATCCCTGCCGTTTGTGGGCCGGTTGGCGGCAGGATCTCCCATACTAAGCAAACCTCTCCCTGGCATCACGACAAATCAAGGGTTAATACCACAAGACCCTGATCACCATAGGTCACCCCAGGTCACCACATTAGGATGAGAGTTATAATTTGGCCAAATGAGAAAAGCTACATTAAAGGGGTACTCCGCTGCTCAGCGTTTGGAACAAACTGTTCCGAACGCTGGAGCTGGTGCCGGGAGCTCGTGACATCATAGCCCCGCCCCCTCATGGGAGGAGTGCAGATACAAGGCAGTCTGCAGGGGAGAATAACATGAGCTTTGTATAGGTATATAGAGAAAGCAGAGCACCTGCAGCAAACTGGACAGGATGTAGAAGAGAAAGTAAGCAAAATGTTTAATACAGACATATGGAGAAATGGGCTGTACTATAATAAGTGCCAAGCAAGAAGAAAAAATTATTTTCAAATGTGTCCATGGCTTTTAAATACCAGGACAATATCAGACTTCATAGGCTTAGACACACAAGGACAATATTATATACCATAGGCTTAGGTACACCAGGGTTGTATCACATCATAGGCTTAGATACAACAGGGCAGTATCACATCATAGGCTCAGATACACTACTACACAATCACACACCATAAGTTCACATACACCAGTAAAATAATATTGCCCTTAATAAACAAGGGCAATACTATACACCATAAGCTTAGATACACCAGGGCAGTATCACAAATCAGAGGAATAAATACACAAGGACAATATTATGCATCATAGGCTTAGATACACCAGGGCAGTATTACACATAATAGTCTTAGATACACCAGACAGAATCAGACATTATGGACTTACATACAACCTGACAGTATTACCCACCATAGGCTTAGATACATCAAGACAGTACAATGCATTACAGGTTTATATACACCAGGACATTATTACACATGAGGGGCTTAGATACAACAGGGCAGTATCACACATCAGAGGCTTAGATGCACAACAACAGACTGACACATCATGGACTTACATACAGCTTGACAGTATTAAACACCACAGCCTTAGATACACCAGGGCAGTACCATGCACCACAGGTTTATATGCACTGGGTGAGTATCACACATCTTAGGCTTAAATACACCAGAACGATATTATACATCATAGGCTTAGATACACTTGGGCAGTATCACACATTATAGGCTTAGATACACTATTACGGTATCACACACCATAGGCTTAGATACGCCAGGGTAGTGTCACACATTATAGGGTTATATATTCCAGGACAATACCACACTTCATAAACTTATGTACACCAGGACAGTATCACACATCTCAGGCTTAAATACATCAGGACTGTATCGCACATCTCAGGCTTAGATACACCAGGACAGAATCATACTGTCCCTGATTATTAGTATATAATACTGTATATTACACTTATTTAAAGGGGTACTCCACTGCCCCAGCATCCAGAACATTTTGTTCCGAACGCTGGGTGCTGGCTGCGGGGGTCGTGATGTCACGGCCACGCCCCTTATGATGTCACGCAACGCCCACTCAGTGCAAGTCTACGGGAGGGGGCGTGGCGACTGCCACGCCCCCTCCCATAGACTTGCACTGAGGGGGCGTTGCGTGACATCACAAGGGGCATGGCCATGATGTCGCGACCCCCGCAGCCAGCACCCAGCGTTCGGAACAAAACGTTTTCTGGGGCAGTGGAGTACCCCTTTAAAGTCATTAGATCTTCCGTATGTGACGGTTTTATTAGACACAATAAAACGTATTGATGTCCCATTAAAGCTTAGTGCCCGGCCCTGGCATTTATAAGGGGTGAGGCCCACTGCTACCTGGGAAGCTGCTTGTTACATGATAACTCACTGCTGGTGGTGCTTCTGTGTACATGGTATACAGTATATACAGTGTATACACCCTGCACCGTATTCACCTGAACTAGCTCAGGTCCCTGACATTCTGCTGACCCTGCTCTCCTGGACTCATCTACATATTTATATAGAACATTATACAGTCCATGAATCTCAGCCGACCTGACAACTTCCTCACATCCCTCCTCACTGCGGAGAGTCTGTCAGGAGATATGTACATCCTCACAGCGTGCACATAGAGCAGGAAGATCAATGCCTCCATTCTCCTCTGTATTATTAGAAGATAATATTTTATACCAGCTGTATATATATATATAATTATATACAGTATATACCCAGATCATACCAGTATGGTCCATATCACTATATACAGGAGATATATAACTTATACCAGCTGTACATATATAATTATATACAGTATATACCCAGGTTATACCAGCATGGTCCATATCACTATATACAGGAGATATATAACTTATACCAGCTGTACATATATATAATTATATACAGTATATACACAGGTTATACCAGTATGGTCCATATCACTATATACAGGAGATATATAACTTATACCAGCTGTACATATATAATTATATACAGTATATACCCAGGTTATACCAGCATGGTCCATATCACTATATACAGGAGATATATAACTTATACCAGCTGTACATATATAATTATATACAGTATATACCAGGTTATACCAGCATGGTCCATATCACTATATACAGGAGATATATAACTTATACCAGCTGTACATATATAATTATATACAGTATATACACAGGTTATACCAGTATGGTCCATATCACTATATACAGGAGATATATAACTTATACCAGCTGTACATATATAATTATATACAGTGTATACCCAGGTTATACCAGCATGGTCCATATCACTATATACAGGAGATATATAACTTATACCAGCTGTGCATCTATAATCATATACAGTATATACCAGGTTATACCAGTATGGTCCATATCACTATATACAGGAGATATATAACTTATACCAGCTGTGCATATATAATTATATACAGTATATACCAGGTTATACCAGCATGGTCCATATCACGATATACAGGAGATATATAACCTATACCAGCTGTGCATATATGTTATATACAGCATATACCCCGGTTATACCAGCACGGCCCATATCACTATATACAGGAGATATATATAACTTATACCAGCTGTGCATACATATTATATACAGTATATACCCAGGTTATACCAGCATGGTCCATATCACTATATACAGGAGATATATAACTTATACCAGCTGTGCATATATATTATATACAGTATATACCCAGGTTATACCAGCATGGTCCATATCACTATATACAGGAGATATATAACTTATACCAGCTGTACATATATAATTATATACAGTATATACCCAGGTTATACCAGCATGGTCCATATCACTATATACAGGAGATATATAACTTATACCAGCTGTACATATATAATTATATACAGTATATACCCAGGTTATACCAGCATGGTCCATATCACTATATACAGGAGATATATAACTTATACCAGCTGTGCATATATAATTATATACAGTATATACCCAGGTTATTTCAGAATAACCTGGGAGTTGTAGTTTTGCGACAGCTGGAGGCCCCCTGGTCGGGAAACATTGCAGTAAGTTGTTGTTCTGCAGGATTTCCCAGGGTTAATGCCAGGAAAAGATGAAGAAACCCTGACTGTATTACTGCAGCGCTGAGATCATCAGACACTTGTTTCAGGAATTTTATTCCTATAGACATGATATGATGGTAAACTCCTGGGAGAATGCTGGGAGTTGTAGTTAGCAACATCTGGAGGTCCCCAGTTTGGAGACCACTGCTGTTATGGTTGTCACTCAAAACAGGGGCAAGTGCTAAGATAACAATTGCCTATAGGTTGGGTTCACACGCAGAGCTCCTGATTTACTAATGGATTTGTAGGGGGGTCCCCAGCGCTCGAACCCCCCCGCGATCTAAAACTTATCCCCTATCTGAAGGATCCTTCGGATAGGGGATACGTTTTTATTCATGATACTTGTCCTTTAAAGGGGTACTCCGGTGGAAAATCTTTTTTTTTTTTTTTTATCAAATGATGCCAGAAAGTTATACAAATTTGTAAATTACTTTTATTTAAAAATCTTAATCCTTCCAGTCCTTATCAGCTGCTGTATGCTCCAGAGGAAGTTGTGTAGTTCTTTCCAGTCTGACCACAGTGCTCTCTGATGACACCTCTGTCCATGTCAGGAACTGTCCAGAGCAGCATAGGTTTGCTCTGGGGATTTGTTCCTAATCTGGACAGTTCCTGACATGGACAGAGGTGTCATCAGAGAGCACTGTGGTCAGACTGGAAAGAACTACACAACTTCCTGTGGAGCATACAGCAGCTGATAAGTAGGGGAAGGATTAAGATTTTTATATAGAAGTCATTTACAAATCTCTTTAACTTTTTGGCACCAGATGGTTTAAAAAAAAAATGTGTACCCCTTTAAAAAAAAAAAAACGGAAACCATCTTGAATACTTCGAAGCAGAACTCAACCTTTTAGAAAGCTGTATTTTATTGTCTTTTACTTTAGTCACATCCAGAGCTGCAAGCACAATTCTGCTGGTTACATTTGCAAACAGACCCCCCTAAGAGACTGTGAACTCACAGCTCAACTAAGAATTTCCAACCAGGGTGCCTCCAGCTGTTGCAAAACTACAAATCCCAGCATGCCCGGACAGCCGTTGGCTGTCCGGGCATGCTGGGAGTTGTAGTTTTGCAACAGCTGGAGGCACCCTGGTTGGAAAACACTGGTAACTGTAGTCTGCACTCCCACATTGCACCAGTCCTTGTTAACGGTACTGAATTCTTAATGCAGCTTTGGATGGGATTGGAGTAAAATAATTCAATTTATGAAGGTTTTAAGTTGTGAAACATGATAATGCGGCCGTCCCCTCGCACGTGTTGGTCCGACCTATGATTCGTGTTTTCTACCACTCTCAGCGTTCTGCCGTCCTCTTCTTCCCAGCCTAATAAATTAATAATCGGGATGGAGACGAGCGATGTACATGGAATGTTATATTAGGCTGCGCAGCATAGCTGGAACCACAGCCTATACAGCAACCTGTGGTGAACTACAACTCTCAGCATGCCCCACCAGCTGCAGCTTTATAAGGGCATGCTGGGAGTTGTAGTCTCACAGATGAGAATGACAGCAGCATCGCTCACGTGTACGACTATCGGGACATTTGTTGGTCTTTATTTTATTAGATTTTTTTTTTTGTTTCACCAAAAATAAACCCGTCATCTCTGCACAATACTAATTCTCCTACTTGGTGACGGCTTAAACATTGATGGAGATGACAGGTTAGAAGAAACACAGAATTATCTCTTGTCTTCAAAATGTCACCACTGCGGAGGAAAGGTAAAAGAGAGAGAAGCACGTACACACAGATATATATAATATATATATATTTTATATACATATACCTTTATATCTATCTACATTATATCTATCTCATATCTATCTCATATCTATCTATCTATCTCAAATCTATCTATCTATCTCATATCTATCTATCTATCTCATATCTATCTATCTATCTATCTATCTATCTATCTCATATCTATCTCATATCTATCTATCTCATATCTATCTATCTCATATCAATTTAACTATCTCATATCTATCGATCTCATATCTAGTTATCTATCTCCTATCTATCTGTCTGTCTCATATATATCCATCTATCTCATATCTATCAATCTCATATCTATCTATCTAATATCTAGTGTTGAGCGGCATAGGCCATATTCGAATTCGCGAATATTCACGAATATATGGACGAATATTCATCATATATTCGCGGATATTCGCATATTCGTTATATTCTCGTTTTATTTTCGCATACGCGAAAATTCACGTATGCGAAAATTTGCATATACAAAATTAGCACACGCGAAAATTCGTATATGCGAAAATTAGCATATGCGAATTTTCGCATATACGAATTTACGCACGCCAGTCTCACACAGTAGTATTAGGGCCTTCTTTACACCACACAAGCTGGAAGCAGAAAGGGGTGATCACTGTGATGTGTACTGTGAAAAAAAAAACAAAAAAAAAACAAAAAAAAACCGAATATTTGTAATTACGAATATATAGCGCTATATTCGCGAAATTCGCGAATTCGCGAATATGCGATATTCGCGAATAATATTCGAATTGCGAATATTCGCGAGCAACACTACTAATATCTATCTGTCTCATATCTATCTCATATCTATCTATCTCATATCTATCTCTCTATATATATTTATATAGCTATATATCTATATCTATCTATCTCTATATTTCTATCAATTTATATCTATCTCATATCTATCTATCTATCTCATATCTATCTATCTATCTATCTATCTATCTCATATCTATCTATCTATCTCATATCTATCTATCTATCTATCTCATATCTATCTATCTATCTATCTATCTCATATCTATCTCATATCTATCTCATATCTATCTATCTCATATCTATCTCTCTCCCTCTATCTATTTATATATATATATATATATATATCTATTCAGGTATTTGGTTCAGCTAAGGTTTTATGACAACTTTTATTAACGGTTGATTAAAAAAAAATGTTTTCCACCGGAGTACCCCTTTAAAAAAAAACATTTTTTGTTGGATCTGACAGGTACGCTTTAATAAAATAAAATAAATTCACTTGCAGTGAGCTCCACCTAGTGGTGACTACAGGCAGCTAGAATGTATGAAAAGATGCTTGAGCTACTTACCTGATGTTTATTTTCCTCACTGTTTTGCTGACACAACACTCATTTTATGTGTCAAGTTGAGGTAAAGCAAAGCTGCAGTGTAAATCATGGGCCGACATAAGACAAGTGCTAGATTTTAGACTATTTGGACTCCAGTGAAATTCTAATGGAGGTGCAGTGTAAAGCATAGTGGAAGAACAGGGCAGCAAAACAGTGAGGAAAATAAACATCAGGTAAGTAGCTCAAGCATCTTTTCATACATTTTAGATGCCTGTGGTCACCACTAGGTGGAGCTCACTGCAAGTGAAATTATTTTATTTTATTAAAGCGTACCTATCAGATCCAACAAAAAAAGTTTTTTTTTAAAGGAGTACTCCGGTGGAAAACTTTTATATATTTTTTTTAAGTCAACTGGTGCCAGAAAGTTAAACAGATTTGTAAATTACTTCTATTAAAAAATCTTAATCCTTCCAGTACTTATTAGCTGCTGAATACTACAGAGAAAATTATTTTCTTTTTGGAACACAGAGCTCTCTGCTGATATCATGACCACAGTGCTCTCTGCTGACACCTCTGTCCATTTTAGGAATTGTCCAGAGCAGCATATGTTTTCTATGGGGATTTTCTTTTACTCTGGACAGTTCTTAAAACGGACAGAGATGTCAGCAGAGAGCACTGTGGCCATGATGTCAGCAGAGAGCTCTGTGTTCCAAAAAAAAGTATAGAATTTCCTCTGTAGTATTCAGCAGCTAATAAGCACTAGAAGGATTAAGATTTTTTTTTTTAATAGAAGTAGTTTAACTTTCTGGCACCAGTTGATTAAAAAAAAAAAGAGTACCCCTTTAATATATTACTCAGTACCTAATCCTGACCATGTACATCTAATTTTTATGTGTCTAGTACATTTATTTTTATATTTTTTTAAATTACACTTTTATTGTTGCTCCCTAGCTTAAATTCCTCTCAAATGGAGGGGGCGTGGCCTCACTGTGCATGTCTCCGCCCCCTCCCTCAGTATGCTCTCCTGTCAGTTCACCCCTCCCCTAGCATTAGCAAAACTACAACTCCCAGCATGTCCACAGTTAGAGCCTGCCCTCACTCACCATGCATTCACTTTCTTCCTGAGTCTGCTGTGCTGTGCTGGGTCTCTTCAGGCTGCTCTGCAACCCCCTCCTCTCTCTTATCATGCTGCACTCTGATAGGACAGGAGTGAGCACAGAGGAGTGCTAGTCCCATCCTGGACTTTGTCTTAGCCTGTGCTTCAGCTGGGACGCGTTCCAGGGTGAAGCGGCGCATGCGCCGTAGAGTAAACCAGAAGTGCAAGGAGGGAGGGGGATTATGCATATGGATGAGCTGGGCCAGCTGAAGATGAAGTAGCGGTGCCTGGAGTTCCAGTCATAGCTCCGTCCATGCACCAAGGACCTAATTTACATATGAAGATAAAGCGGAATAACGGCAGAACGGCTGGACAGTTCCGGACGCCGTAAGTATCATTTTGATCGGTATCACCCGCACTACAAGCTTGTATGACAGGTTAGTGCAGGTGATACTGATGACAGATTTCCTTTAAGAAGGGAAGCTCTGAAGTTATGAACTCTGTGCATGTAGGGGATCTGGAGCTATGTATTAGAAAAAAGGGGATCCCACAAACCTACAGACGTACAGTATTAAGAAATAGTAACATAGTTCATGAGGTTGGAAAAAGACCAGAGTCCATCAAGTTCAACCTATAACCCTAATGAGTCCCTAATGAGTTGATCCAGAGGAAGGCAAAAAACCCTCATACTAGAGGTAAAAATTCCTTCCCGACTCCAAATATGGCATCAGAATAAATCCCTGGATCATCGTTCTGTCCCTATAAATCTAATATACATAACCAGTGATGTTATTACTCTCCAAAAATGCATCCAGACCCCTTTTTGAATTCTTTTACAGAGTTCACCATGACCACCTCCTCTGGCAGAAAATTCCACAGTCTCACTGCTCTTACAGTAAAGAACCCCGTCTGTGCTGGTGTAGAAACCTTCTTTCCTCTAGACGTAGAGGATGCCCCCTTGTTATAGATACAGTCCTGGGTATAAATAGATCATGGAGAGATCTCTGTACTGTCCTGATATATTTATACATAGTTATTAGGTCGCCCCTAAGCCTTCTTTTTTCTAAACTAAATAACCCTAATTCTGATAATCTTTCTGGGTACTGTAGTCCTCCCATTCCCCATATTACCCTGTTTGCCCGTCTTTGAACCTTCTCCAGCTCCACTATATATTTCTTGTACACTGGTGCCCAGTACTGTACACAGTATTCTATGTGTGGTCTGACTAGTACTGTACACAGTATTCTATGTGTGGTCTGACCAGTACTGTACACAGTATTCTATGTGTGGTCTGACTAGTACTGTACACAGTATTCTATGTGTGGTCTGACCAGTACTGTACACAGTATTCCATGTGTGGTCTGACCAGTACTGTACACAGTATTCCATGTGTGGTCTGACCAGTACTGTACACAGTATTCTATGTGTGGTCTGACCAGTACTGTACACAGTATTCTATGTGTGGTCTGACCAGTACTGTACACAGTATTCTATGTGTGGTCTGACCAGTACTGTACACAGTATTCCATGTGTGGTCTGACCAATACTGTACACAGTATTCTATGTGTGGTCTGACCAGTACTGTGCACAGTATTCTATGTGTGGTCTGACCAGTAATGTACACAGTATTCTATGTGTGGTCTGACCAGTACTGTACACAGTATTCTATGTGTGGTCTGACCAGTACTGTACACAGTATTCTATGTGTGGTCTGACCAGTACTGTACACAGTATTCTATGTGTGGTCTGACCAGTACTGTACACAGTATTCTATGTGTGGTCTGACCAGTACTGTACACGGTATTCTATGTGTGGTCTGACCAGTACTGTACACGGTATTCTATGTGTGGTCTGACCAGTACTGTACATGGTATTCCATGTGTGGTCTGACCAGTACTGTACACGGTATTCTATGTGTGGTCTGACCAGTAATGTACACGGTATTCTCTGTGTGGTCTGACCAGTACTGTACACAGTATTCTATGTGTGGTCTGACCAGTACTGTACACAGTATTCTATGTGTGGTCTGACCAGTACTGTACACAGTATTCTATGTGTGGTCTGACCAGTACTGTATACAGTATTCTATGTGTGGTCTGACCAGTACTGTACACAGTATTCTATGTGTGGTCTGACCAGTACTGTACACAGTATTCTACGTGTGGTCTGACTAGTGGTTTGTACAGCGGTAGAATTATTTCCTTGTCGTGGGCATCTATGCCCCTTTTGATGCCCCCCATGATCTTATTTGCCTTGGATTTTTCCTCCCCATGTGCATTACCTTACATTTATCAGTGTTGAACCTCATCTGTCACTTCTCAGCCAAAAACCCCAAACTATCCAGATCCATTTGTAACAGTGCACCGTCCTCTACTGTGTTATCTACTATATACAGTGCACTGTCATCTATTGTGTTATCTACTATACACAGTGCGCTGTCCTCTATTGTGTTTCCTGCTTTACAGAGTTTAGTATCATCTGCAAAGATTGCTACTTTACTATTCAACCCCTCTTCAAGGTTATTAATGAATATATAAAATAGAACAGGACCCAAGACGGACCCCTGTGGTCCCCACTAGTAACAGTCACCCAATCAGAATACGTTCCATTAATAACCACCCTCTGTTTCCTATCACTGAGCCAGTTACTTACCCACTTGAGTCATAGTTGAGGTATTCTTCATTGTATTACACTATTTATAGTATTAGATGCAGATTTTCTGTAGGGGAGAGTCAGAGATGTAGCAAAATAATAACTCAAAAATATTTACTGTTATTAATAATAATATTATTAATGATGATTGCATTGTTGTTGTTGATGATGATGATGATAATAATGATTATACACTGGAGTTAAGGGGCATCTTATAAATATAATATCATCTGCTATTTATGTTTTGGGGAAAGCTGGGTGACTGCCTTTAATGCTTCATCAAAGCTTGTTATTAGGCTTTCCTAAAACCCTGAAAAGCATACCTGGCAAGTTCTGCAGTGCTACAAGCTGTTGGCCCACATTACAGCAGTGTTTCCCAACCAGGGTGCCAATCCAGCTGTTGCAAAACTACAACTCCCAGCATGCCCAGACAGCCGAAGGCTGTCTGGGCATGCTGGGAGTTGTAGCTTTGCAACAGCCAGGGGGGCACCCTGGTTGGGAACCACTACATTACAAGGTGGGCATCTGTTGGGGGTAGTTTGGGGGCTCAGTACCCAGACAGGTAGGCAGTAGACATGGATAGAAGTGTAAGGTGGGCACTGTGTTATGATACATGATAAGGACGAAATGATACATGGGTAAAGGTGCATCGTGGGCACTGTTGGGGCAAGAATATGTTTGGTAAAGGTGTAAAGTGTCCAGGCAGGTGAGCAGGGAACAAGGGTGGGCACTGCCTGGGGTAGGATACATGGTAAGGTAAAGATGATACATGGTAGGGGGTGCACAGTGTTTAGACAGATGGGCAGGAGGATACCTGGTCAGAAGACTAGGAGGGCACTCTCCAGGGTAGGACACATGGTATGGAGGATGATACATGGGTAAAGATAAAAGGTTGGCATTGTGCAGGGGAGAATTTATATAGGTGAAGGTGTAGGGTGGGCATTTGTTGGGGATGGTTAGGGTTAGTGCACAGTGTCCAGGCAGGTGGGCAGGACTGTAGGGTGGGCACTGTCCGGAATAGGACACATGGCATGGAGGATGATACATGGGTAAGGGTATAAGGTGGGCATTGTGTGGAGGAGCAGATACAATATAGGTAAAGTTATAGGGTAGGCATTTGTTGGGGTAAGGTTAGGATTAGTGAGGGTGCACAGTGCCAAGGCATGTGGGCAGGACTGTAGGGTGGGCACTGTTCGGAATAGGACACATGGCATGGAGGATGATACATGGGTAAGGGTATAAGGTGGGCATTGTGTGGAGGAGCAGATATATAGGTAATGTTATAGGGTAGGCATTTGTTGGGGTAAGGTTAGGATTAGTGAGGGTGCACAGTGCCAAGGCATGTGGGCAGGACTGTAGGGTGGGCACTGTCCAAGGTAAGACACAAGGTATAAGGTGCGGAGAAGATATATAGGAAGTTATAGGGTTGGGGGAAGGTTAGGGTTATTGAGGGGGCACAGTGCCCGGGCAGCTGGCAGAATACCTTGGGCATAAGGGTGGGCACTGTCTGGGATAGGATACATGGTAAGGAAGAGATGATGTATGGGTGGAGGAGTAAACGGGGGTGCACATGGTGGGTAAAAGGGTAGGGTGGGCAGTGGGCACTGTCCGGGGTAGGATACATGGTAAGGAAGAGATGATGTATGGGTGGAGGAGTAAACGGGGGGCACATGGTGGGTAAAAGGGTATGGTGGGCAGTGGGCACTGTCCGGGGTAGGACACATGGCATTGGAGATGATACATAAAGGTATAGGGTGGTGTGGAGGAGAAGATATATAGGTGAAGGTGTACGATAGGCATTTTTGGGGGGACGGTTAGGGTTAGTGAGGGTGCATAATGCCCAGGCAGGTGGGCAGGACTGTGGGGTGGGCACTGCCCGGGTCAGTATGTGGGCAGCTCCCGGAGAGGGGGGCAGGGTGTTGAGAAGGTGTCTGGTCAGTCCCGCAGGTGGTGGGTATACAATCCGGGACACACGGGGTATTCTTCCGCCAGGTAGGTAATAGTCCGGGCTGCAGGGCAGAGTAGCGGGCACAGCTGGCAGAGGAGGCCGGGCACACGTGGAGTCTCTCCGCCTCCTGCCCACTCAGGATCGGGAGGAGGAGCCGCTCTCCCTCCGCTCGTCTCTCCACTTCCTCGGTGAACTTGTCGGCTGGAGGTCGCTGTCCACACATCGCGGCCGGACCCCAGCGCCCCCACCCATGGCCGGGCACGAGTGGGACTGGTTCCAGCGGGAGGAGCTGATAGGACAGATCAGTGACATCAGGGTCCAGAACCTGCAAGGTACAGACCCCCAATCCCTTCATCCCGCCCCCCAGATCTCAGTGGGTGGGGGGGCTACACCATCCTAACATCGCTGGGCGCAGCTGCTGCAGAACATCCTCGGGCACAGAGCTGTCCATGATCATCACGTCACATTCTGCAGATCCTCATCCAGCAGCTTCATTTCCCTTCTAGGGGAGATTTATAGGTTCTGTCGGCACCTTTATGGGTTAACATCTTCTGACTAATCGGTTTATCAGTAATAGTTCAGTGTTTCCCAACCAGGGTGCCTCCAGCTGTTGCAAAACTACAACTCACAGCATCCCCGGACAGCCGAAGGCTGTCCGGGGATGCTGGGAGTTGAAGTTTTGCAACAGCTGGAGGCACCCTGGTTGGGAAACACCGGTTTATGTTTAGGCTCTTGTGTGGCTCTACAATTCCCAATAGAGAAATCATTATCTTTGCTGGGAGTTGTAGTACCCCAAAAGCTTGGGTAGAGGGCTCTTACCCCTGTTATATATGTATAATTACTCTGTATCTTGTGACTGGCAACTGCTGCTGCAGAAGCTCTTTAGGCTGGGATTTGTCGGTCACTGGTCGTGCTACGTAACTTTTAGTCAACTTTTGTTGTTCACCCCCTTGTTGTGAGATTCATTACTGATCCATGGCTAACCTGGTGTGGAACTACAACTCCCAGCATGGCTAGGACATCAGGGGACAATTGTCTATTGGGTATGATACTAGTTGACATTTTGTGGGATTCAATACTAATCCTTGGGTAACTTTGTGTGGAACTACAACTCCCAGCATGGCTCGCTCATCATGGGACACTGTACCCGTTTCTATGCCCCTGCTCCATGGCATTTCTGCTGCCACCTGCGGCCCAGGTCACCCACGACTGGTACCTGCAATATACTATGTCCATGTGCATCATGATGGGAGTTGTAGTTCCTCAGACGCCTTAAAGCATCATGTTTGCCACCTGATTATACAGGCAGGTGCCCAGACAGAGGTCAGTCAGCACTCTGGAAAGTCTCTGCCCGCGGGCACCGTGTTTACATGAATCTGCTGCCAAATCTATAATTCAGGGAAGAAGGAGCCGTAAAGTTATTCCCGAGCGAGTGACGAAAGACGATATCATGTGATCGAACGTCTTCCACGTCAGGATGTTGGCGTTCAGTTATTTCTTATTACTATCTGTTTCTGGGAAAGCTGGGTGAGGACCAAAACATCCTGCATTACATGGAGTCTGCCTAGGTGTGTAGCAATTTGGGAATGCAGGATTTTAACACCATATACGCCATTGTTTCCCATCCCGTATGCCTGACAGCCAATCCAGCTGTTGCAAAACTACAACTCCCAGCATGCCCGGACAGCCGTTGGCTGTCCGGGCATGTTGGGAGTTGTAGTTTTGCAACAGCTGGATTGGCTGTCTGGGCATGCTGGGAATTGTAGTTTTGCAACAGCTGGATTGGCTGTCTGGGCATGCTGGGAGTTGTAGTTTTGCAACAGCTGGAGGCACACTGGTTGGGAAACACTGGTCTATGCAGCCAGTACTGCTTTACCTACATCTAGAAAAGCTGGGTGTCCTAATGTAGCCACCCTCTGAGCTCACCCTCTGATCCAATGGCTGTCCGGGCATGCTGGGAGTTGTAGTTTTGCAACAGCTGGATTGGCTGTCTGGGCATGCTGGGAGTTGTAGTTTTGCAACAGCTGGAGGCACACTGGTTGGGAAACACTGGTCTATGCAGCCAGTACTGCTTTACCTACATCTAGAAAAGCTGGGTGTCCTAATGTAGCCACCCTCTGAGCTCACCCTCTGAGCCAAAGGCTGTCTGGGCATGCTGGTAATTGTAGTTTTGCAACAGCTGGAGGCACACTGGTTGAGAAACACTGGTCTATGCAGCCAATACTGCTTTATCTACATCTAGAAAAGCTGGGTTTCCTAATGTAGCCACCCTCTGAGCTCACCCTCTGAGCCAATGGCTGTCCGGGCATGCTGGGAGTTGTAGTTTTGCAACAGCTGGATTTGCTGTCTGGGCACGCTGGTAGTTGTAGTTTTGCAACAGCTGGAGGCACACTGATTGGGAGACACTGGTCTACACAGCCAATACTGCTGTATCTACATCTGGAAAAGCTGGGTGTCCTAATGTAGCCACCCTCTGAGCTCACCCTCTGAGCCAAAGGCTGTCCGGGCATGCTGGAAGTTGTAGTTTTGCAACAGCTGGAGGCGCACTGGTTGGGGTCTACGCAGCCAATACTGCTGAATCTACATCTGGAAAAGCTGGGTGTCCTAATGTAGCCACCCTCTGAGCTCACCCTCTGAGCCAAAGGCTGTCCGGGCATGCTGGAAGTTGTAGTTTTGCAACAGCTGGAGGCGCACTGGTTGGGGTCTAAGCAGCCAATACTGCTGAATCTACATCTGGAAAAGCTGGGTGTCCTAATGTTGCCACCCTATGAGCTCACAATGAAGTTGTCACCCAGTTTTCCTAAACACCAGCATAGAAGAATTCCCCAGATAGGAAGCGATACACTTTTTGTATTACTGCATATGTAGACAGACTTGCTGTTCAGACATCTTGGAAAGCTGGGTGACAATCCCTATGGAAGCTGTAACAGTCACCCGGTTTTTACAGCTGAATACATTTCCTAATAACTAAAATAGATGGCGGATGGTTGTACAGATCCATCGTAGCGTCGTGTGCTGCGAAGGGTTAACCAGTCCATGACCTTTACCATTAGTTTTTTTTACAGTTTGTTCCTAGAGAGATCAAAGCGCGTCGGATTGTGGGTGTCACAGGCGGGGTGTACAGGGACCCACACCCCACGCCCACTATGTTTGGGACCTTGCGACCGTAGGTTTTCAGGTTTTCCCATAGTGAAATGACAACGGCGCTATTGATTTCTCATTGGGAAACATAAATTGTGTTCTACATCGTATTGATCCTCGTTGGATAAATTGAAAAAGTATTAGACCCCCTAGTGTAATGAGGACATGAGGGGAATCAATGAGATGAGTGCAGGCAGTGATGGGGGTCATCTGGAGTTCAGCCATGTTTTCTCACCCCATCATACAGGGACCGCACAGCCTTTGTGGGCATTGGCCTCCTCACCCCAAAAGAAAGCAGAACCCATTGGTTGTGCCCCCAATCACCTCTTAAAGGGGTACTCTGGGGGAAAACTATTTTTTTTTTAAATCAACTGGTGCTGGAAAGTTAAACAGATTTGTAAATTACTTCTATTAAAAAATCTTAATCCTTCCAGTACTTATTAGCTGCTGAATACTGCAGAGGAAATACTTTTCTTTTTGGAAAACAGAGCTCTCTGCTGACATCACAAGCACAGTGCTCTCTGCTGACACCTCTGTCCATTTTAAGAACTGTCCAGAGTAGGAGAAAATCCCCATAGAAAACATATGCTGCTCTGGACAGTTCCTAAAATGGACAGAGATGTCAGCAGAGAGCACTGTGCTCGTGATGTCAGCAGAGAGCTCTGTGTTCCAAAAAGAAAATCATTTTCCTCTGTAGTAGAAGTAGAACTCACATCCACAGGTCAAGAATGTCAGGATCTTGAGTGGTCAGGAATGTTGGAACTATGAATGGTATAGAACAGTGGTCTTCAACCTGCAGACCTCCAGATGTTGCAAAACTACAACTCCCAGCATGCCCGGCATGGTGGGAGTTGTAGTTTTGCAACATCTGGAGGTCTGCAGGTTGGAGACCACTGGTATAGAATCTTGGGGCAAATTATGTCAGGACCATAAGTGGTCTAGAATGTTTGGCCCATGAATTGTCTAAACCAGTAGTCTAAAACTCTGGTTGGGCATGCTGGGAGTTGAAGTTTTGCAACATCTGGAGGGCCACAGTTTTAGATCACTGGTATGGAATGTAGGGTTCATTAATAGTGGAGAATGTTGGGTTTATGAATGGTCTTGCATGCGTGGCCCATGGATGGCCTAAGATACAGTCATGTCCGTAAATGTTGGCACCCCTGAAATTTTTCTAGAAAGTGAAGTATTTCTCACAGGAAAGGATTGCAGTAACACATGTTTTGCTATACACATGTTTATTCCCTTTGTGTGTATTGGAACTAAACCAAAAAAGGGAGGAAATAAAGCAAATTGGACATAATGTCACCAAACTCCAAAAATGGGCTGGACAAAATTATTGTCACCCTTTCAAGATTGTGGATAAATAAGATTGTCTCAAGCATGTGATGCTCCTTTATATTCACCTGGGGCAAGTAACAGGTGTGGGTAATATAAAAATCACACCTGAAAGCAGATAAAAAGGAGAGAAGTTCACTTAGTCTTTACATTTTGTGTCTGTGTGTGCCACACTAAGCATGGACAACAGAAAGAGGAGAAGAGAACTGTCTGAGTACCTGAAAACCAAAATTGTGGAAACAATTCAACAATCTCAAGGTTACAAGTCCATCTCCAGAGATCTAGATTTGCCTTTGTCCACAGTGCCCAACATTATCAAGAAGTTTACAACCCATGGTACTGTAGCTAATCTCCCTGGGCGTGGACGGAAGAGAAAAATTGATGAAAGGTGTCAACGCAGGATAGTCCGGATGATGGATAAGCAGCCCCAAACAAGTTCCAAAGATATTCAAGCTGTCCTGCAGGCTCAGGGAGCATCAGTGTCAGTGCGAACTATCCATCAACATTTAAAAAAAATGAAACGCTATGGAGGAGATCCAGGAGGACCCCACTATGGAGGAGACCCAGGAGGACCCCACTATGGAGGAGACCCAGGAGGACCCCACTATGGAGGAGACCCAGGAGGACCCCACTATGGAGGAGACCCAGGAGGACCCCACTATGGAGGAGACCCAGGAGGACCCCACTGCTGACACAGAGACATAAAAAAGCAAGACTACATTTTACCAAAATGAACTTGAGTAACCAAAATCCTTCTGGGAAAACGTCTTGTGGACAGATGAGACCAAGATAGAGCTTTTTGGTAAAGCTCATCATTCTACTGTTTACTGAAAACGGAATAAGGCCTACAAAGAAAAGAGCACAGTACCTACAGTGACATATGGGGGAGGTCAGTGATGTTTGGGGTTGTTTTGCTGCCTCTGGCACTGGGGGCCTTGAATGTGTACAAGACATCATGAAATCTGAGGATTACCAATGGATTTTGGGTCGCACTGTACAGCCCAGTGTCAGAAAGCTGGGTTTGCGTCTGAGATCTTGGGTCTTCCAGCAGTACAATGACCCCAAACATACGTCAAAAAGCCCCAAAAATGGATGACAACAAAGTGCTGGAGAGTTCTGAAGTGGCAGCAATGAGTCCAGATCTAAATCCCATTGATCACCTGTGGAGAGATCTTAAAATTACTGTTGGGAAAAGGCGCCTTCCAATAAGAGAGACCTGGAGCAGTTTGTAAAGGAAGAGTGGTCCAACATTCCGGCTGAGAGGTGTAAGAAGCTTATTGATGGTTATAGGAAGCGACTGATGTGTATGCAGATGTGTGTGTGTGTGTGTGTGTATGATAAGTCTGCAGATGTATGTGTGTGTATGATAAGTCTGCAGATGTGTGTGTGTGTATGATAAGTCTGCAGATGTATGTGTGTGTATGATAAGTCTGCAGATGTGTGTGTGTGTGTATGATAAGTCTGCAGATGTATGTGTGTGTATGATAAGTCTGCAGATGTATGTGTGTGTGTATGATAAGTCTGCAGATGTATGTATGATAAGTCTGCAGATGTATGTATGTATGATAAGTCTGCAGATGTATGTGTGTATGATAAGTCTGCAGATGTATGTGTGTGTATGATAAGTCTGCAGATGTATGTGTGTGTATGATAAGTCTGCAGATGTATGTGTGTATGATAAGTCTGCAGATGTATGTGTGTATAATAAGTCTGCAGATGTATGTGTGTGTGTATGATAAGTCTGCAGATGTATGTGTGTATAATAAGTCTGCAGATGTATGTGTGTGTATGATAAGTCTGCAGATGTGTGTGTGTATGATAAGTCTGCAGATGTGTGTGTATGATAAGTCTGCAGATGTATGTGTGTATGATAAGTCTGCAGATGTGTGTGTGTATAATTAGTCTGCAGATGTATGTGTGTGTATGATAAGTCTGCAGATGTGTGTGTGTATGATAAGTCTGCAGATATGTGTGTATGATAAGTCTGCAGATGTATGTGTGTGTATGATAAGTCTGCAGATGTGTGTGTGTATAATTAGTCTGCAGATGTATGTGTGTGTATGATAAGTCTGCAGATGTATGTGTGTGTGTATGATAAGTCTGCAGATGTATGTGTGTGTGTGTGTGTATAAGTCTGCAGATGTATATGTGTGTATGATAAGTCTGCAGATGTATGTGTGTGTGTGATAAGTCTGCAGATGTATGTGTGTATGATTAGTCTGCAGATGTATGTGTGTGTGATAAGTCTGCAGATGTATGTGTGTGTATGATAAGTCTGCAGATGTATGTGTGTATGATAAGTCTGCAGA